>NW_024082226.1:107592-277712 GCF_003009895.1 Hyaena hyaena | reverse complement strand
CACTCACGTTAGAAGGCTCTCTCAGTGGATTCTGCGTCTTTTTTCTCCCAATCTCTCAGGTTTTGTAAGGTTTCCAATGTCTTCAGATCTTTTCTGTGTGATGTATGGGCGCAAGTGCAAGTACGGAGCTCCTTACTTCTCCGCCATCTTGCCCTCTCCTCCTTCATAATATATTCTTAAGTTTATATAGCTCTGTTATTTTCCACAAAAGACTTCCTCCCTCCCTCCCTCCCTCCCTCCCTTCCTTCCTTCCTTCCTTCCTTCCTTCCTTCCTTCCTTCCTTCCTTCCTTCTTTCCTCCTCCCTTCCTTCCTTCCTCCCTTCTTCCCTTCCTTCCTTCCTCCCTTCTTCCCTCCCTTCTTTCCTTTTTTCCTTCCTGGTATTATTGACTATTTTCATTATGCTGTACTTTTCATCCCCATAACTTAATCTATGTTGTAACTGAAAGTTTGTACCTCTCAATCCCCTTCACCTATTCCAAAGCTAGTTTCTCTTTTTTTTAAAGATTTGTTTTTGTTTTTATTTTTATTTTTAAGTAATTGCTCCATACTACATGGAGTCACAACCCTGAGATCAAGAGTCTCATGCCCCGCCAACTGAGCCAGCCAGGTGCCCTCCCACCCCAGGCTAATTTCTAATGAAATATATTTCTGTGTGTTTAATCTCTTATTCTGAAATGTACAAAGATTTGTAAATCGTTTTGAGTAGAAGGATTTGTTTGATGCTGTCTTCAAAAATATGTTTCTTATATTGATTATATTTTTACTATATTTTGCCAAACAGCAATTTGATTATTGTATAGTCAAATACATTCCACTGCTATATTTAAAACACTCAAATATTCTCTCATTGGTTTTGGTATAAAATTAAGTTTTCCATATAGAAGATCTATGATCTAAGCACATGTTTCTTACTCTTCTACGTCCTCACTGCAAAACTGAAGGACCTACAGTTTCCCAAATGTAAGAAACAGTTTCAGGTAACTTTCGATTAAGTTCTTCTGTGCTTGGTGTACTTATCAGCAGGCATAATCCCCTTTACCCTACAAACCCTGCCCATATCTGCCATCATATTTATATCTAAGACTTTTGTATCTGGCATGTATTTGGCAACTAAAAACTATTTTCTAAGGAAAAAAATAAATTTATTGATAAGAAAAATGGCCAGGGAGCAAACCGTTTGCTCATAGGTAAAAATAATTATTTTGGTTTCCTGAAACCCTCTTGAGAATTAGGTAAGACAGTGTTTTTTTGTTTGTTTTGTTTTGTTGTCTCAAGTTAAACACATTAAGAAGGCATGCAGTATATATTTAAGAAATAGCTAATAATTGCTATATATCATTCTATGTGATTTTCTGAGCATTTTAAAACTTAATCTCTGGGACACCTTGGGGCTCAGTCAGTTAAGTGGCCTACTCTTGATTTCAGCTCAGGTCCTGATTACACAATTGGTGAGTTCAAGCCCTATGGCAGGCTCTACACTGACACCGCGGAGCTGGCTTCTACGTCCTTTCTCTGTGCCCCTGACCTGATACTGCTCTGTTTCTCTCTCTAAAAATAAATAAGTAAACTTAAAAAAAAATAAAAAATGAAACTTAATCTTCATAGAATTATTTCTTGTTACTTTAATATTCTTTTTATAGATGATAAAACTGAGGCTTAAAAGATTTAAGTAATTTGTTCAGTGTCACACAGACAAGTAACAAGGCAACATTTGAACAAAATTTTGGCTTCAAAGTTGATAATCTTATGGCATATTTGATGGCACCCATTAGGTGCCCAAAAAGAAGCTTTAGGACTGAAATAGATTTCATTAGAGAGTTAGCTAAGCCTTTGAGATTTTAATTTATAGCAAATTATTATTGAGAATAGATTTTACTTCAAAGCAGACATTGATAAAAGTATTTAAAGTAAAATTGTTTATTGTAATCATGTTTTATTTGCTCTAGTTTACCAAAAACTGAATATTTTAAGGAAGAGATTCTATCTAAACTGTTTAGATAACCATAAGGTCTTACACACTTGCTGGATATATATATTCTAGCTGGATTTTTATATTATAGTTTAAAGCTTTTCAAGTTAAATATATCCATTTTGACCTCTATTCAAGCCTCTTTTGAAACCAACATTTTATTGGTTTTAACTATATTGATTTTTCAATTGAAGATAACATTCCATTCACGTGAAAATTCATTTTTACAGTTTTCCATTTATAAGCTCCTGTGTCTTGAGTTAATGTTATTTTCTTGCAGAAACTAAAGTTTGTAGGTCAATCTTGAGGAATGTGTATAACCACAAATATAGCAGATGCCTCATGAAATTATCTTCTATGCTTGTCTGTGACCTCTGTCAAGGAAATAACACTCCAATCTGCGTCAGCATGAACAGCTGTGGATGCTGCTGTTAGATAGCTGTGCCCTATGCTCCTAAGGCTAGTGCCCAACCAGGAGGGAATGGTGATATTCGCAGAGTCAATGTTATTAACGGCAACATAAATCAGAAAATACCGCTTCAAATCTAAACATTAGATGCCACAGTTCATAAAAAGAAGCAAACTTCCTTTATAATAAATCAAATAAAGACATTTATGAAAATGATAATAGCAGTTGTATAAAGATTTTTCTATCCCTCAAAACTTCATTTAAAATAAACGTGTAAATGGACGTAGAAGTTGCACATTTCTCTTTCAGAGAAAGACGTTAGAAATCATACTCTTCAGTTGAAAGCTTTTAAGCAGAACTGTACAGTGTGGCAATGGCAGGAGGAAGCATCACAGCTATTTTTTTTTTAGTTTCACTGCTATCTGCTTCTTATCTCACTGTACCAGTGCATAAGTAGTGAGGAAAATGCAAAACGAGGGATTTGATTCACATGGCCAACTGTATTCACTAAAATATAATTTTCCATGTTATAATTTTACCGTGTGATCAATTACCCTATCTACTTATAAACCCGTATTTATATATGCATGTTTAATTTATATATAATGTAATATAATATATTCTGTATATTGTATATCATATAAACACTTATATAACTAAAACACCTACACATTTACATTCGCATCATACATACACTGAATACACTTTGGTTTTTTAAGATTCTCTTATTATTTCTGAATAGATTTAACCTAGTACTATATGATAGCTATAATAAAATGCAGTCTGAGGAAGCTCTTAATAAAAAGAAAATGCTATATATATTTAATTACCATATTTGTGTTTCAGCTAAAACATGTTTAACTCCATAGTTTTTCATGAGCTTAAGAAAGTAAATCAAAATAATCAAATATATTTGCACATAGAAATGTGTGGAAGAAACCTTTTGACTGCTAAATTGGACACACATTTCCAAGAAGTTTTGAAAACAATGTTTCAATTAGTGATACCAGAAAACTTCAGTCTTAAACTCTCCCCAAATTCTCATCTGAGATTTTTTATTATATTTATTTATTTTTGAGAGAGAGAGAGAGAGAGAGAGAGACAGAGGTGAGTGGGAGAGGGGCAGAGTGAAAGAGAAGTACAGAGCTCTGAGCTGCCAGCACAGAGAGCATTCCAGGGCTCAAACTCACTGAAAGCAAGATCATGACCTGAAGCGAAGTCGGATGCTTAACCACCCGCCTGAGCCACCCAGGAACCCCTCATCTGGGATTTTATCCCCCAGAAGTAGTTTTGAATTCAGGAAACCTTAAGGGTACCTGAAAAAGAATAAACCAAGCCACCACTCTCTTGATTCTTTAAACCTTGTGATTGGCAGCCAACAATGAACAGATAAATTTATTTGTTATTTGTTGTTAGAATTATTTACTGCAAAGAGTAACATAGATCACACAAGAAAAGGGTAGTGAGAGAAAACTGATATTTTAGATAGAGTGGATAGGGAATTTTTCTTATTAAGGAGACCAAAAACAAAAGGCGCCCAGGTGACTCAATTACTTAAGCTTCAGGCTTTGTCTCACATCATGATCTCATGGCTGGTGGGTTCTAGCTCCGGAGTTGGGCTATAAGCTGATAACTCAGAGCCTGGAGCCTGTTTTGGAGTCTTTGTCTCCCTCTCTCTGCCCCTCCCTCGCTTGCACTTTGTCTCTGTCTCTCAAAAATAAATAAACATTAGAAACAAAAATAAGGAGACTAAAAAAGTAGGATCTAGAATTTTTGGTGTTTTGGAAGACAAGGCCTAGGAAAGGAGAAGCAAACGCCTCAAATGTGTTCACTTTCTGTGTTTGAGGAAAAGCAAAGAGGCCATTGTAGTTGCTGTGGAATGAACAAATGTTACAGCAGGAAATGGGGGAGGAGAGAGCAGCTAGGGACCTGGTGTTCTTTTTTTCAGTCCATTCTAAGGAATTTGCCTTTTGTTCTAGGTGGTATGAGAAAGCACTGAGGAGACTGGCCAAAGGGAGGGCATGGAATTATTAGGTTTTGTAAGAATCACTTCTACTATTCTGGGGAAAATAAATGAAGAGTGGGCAAAAGTAGCATTAGAGAGATGAACTTGTAGGCTCCTGCAGTTAGCCACATGAGGACGATGGTTGAGTAGTAGAGGAGGTGGTGGGAGAATTCAGACCCAGATATATTTTGAAGGTAGAGCTGACACAAATTGCAACACATTGGACTTGATCTAGGAAAGAACAAGACCTTAACAATATCTGTTTTCCCCATGCCCCATTTATCCCCTAGTACCTCTTTTTCATTCAAATGTTTACCATCTGAAATCTGATTCATTTCAAGCAAAAGTAAACTTTAAAAAATCATGCTAAATACATACAAATAGAAAATAAAGTAGAAACATGATCAGTATTCTACTTGTTTTTCCACAATTAATTCAGAAAGCCCATATAATCTTTTTTGCTAGATATCTATTTATGAATGTTGAGAAGGGTACCAATTGTCTTTGGCATTACTCCATCTTTGTTTTCAAGCATCATTGCCTTCGTGTTTTACCCTTCCTAGAAGAATGGAACCCTTCTTTTTTCTGTATTTGGCTACCCACAATCTCTTCATAGAGGCCACCCTGTTTAATCCCCTCTACTGGTCTATATAAACACAAAATTAACCTGTTTGAGAGTTGTAAGCCTTAGGTTGTGTTTTATCCATATTTTATAGATAAGAAAGCTATACAAGATTGATTAAATCATTTGTTCAACTGCATAAATTGAGTGATGATAGAACAGGTTTCATATCCTGGACCTGGACCTAGAACTTTTTCTCTTAGATTCCAGGCTGTGAAACTTCACACATAATTCACTGCCTCCCTCCCAGCTGTAGTTCCTGGGAATTACAGTAAATTCCTGTAAATTCCTTCAAGTCCTGGTTTTCTCTGGGAACACAAACCTGGTGATACTTTTTATTTGGTAAATTACATGGAGCTAATCCATTCTCCAATTAGAAAGCAAAAAAAGAAAAAAGAAAAAAGAAAAAGAAAAAAAAGGTAAAACAGAAGAGAAATTTCTGTACAGCACTACTGTACCTCTCAGTCCAGTTGAAAAGAATAAAATGTCAAGATGCCCATCTACTTGACAATTCCACAGGCTACTGGGTCACACTTACTAATACTATTTTGCCTTATTTACAAACAGACTCTTTTATTATATTTTTATTTCACATTCTAAATTCAGAAACCTCATAGAATTACTTTGAGTTACTTATGCTTTTGTTAGGGTAATTCTACCAAACAAACAAACAAATAAAAAAAAACCCAAAGCACATTGAAATCAGTGCTTTTCGGCTATTACTTAAAAAGTCTAGGTTTCCTCATCATTTTTATTCTCTATCACATTTATATACTACATAAAATGGACATAAATTACAAGATATTTTTCTTCAAAACCTAGAAATTATTATTCCATGTATTTGTTTTCATTCAGTGTCACTGTTGAGAATTCACATGTCAACTGCTGCCCTGTACATTTGTAAAATGTAAAAGTACATGTGTACATTGTAAGGAAAGTATTTTGTTAAGATTTTCTAATTATTTGTCACTTCCTATTCTTTAATTCAATTTTATTGATCACAAGTGTAGTTTTTTTTTTAAATCTAGCTTACCTTGTACTTGACAAAAATTTTAGATTTCAAGTCTCACATTTTCCCTAATTTCATTAAATTCTGACATAGTAACTGTACATACTTTTCAAATTAAATACTTTTCAAAATAAATAAAATATTTATTTTATAAATAAATATATGTATATATATATATATTTTATGTGCTCTCTGTGTCTAACTTGTTCCTAACCTCCAAGCTGCCAGTTAAGTTCTTTATTTCATTTTGCATTTATCGTACCCAGCATTTCAACCTGATTCTTCTTTATGACTCCTTATTCCTCCTCTTTATTTTCAATCTCTGCTCATATCTCTTTGACAGAATTTAATCCCTTTATTATACATTTTTATTTGGTTTGGTTCATTAATACCAGTTAAGGTGTCATTGTTTCATTTTTAATATTTTATTTATCAGTTAAATTGTTCAAATATTGAGTTTTCTTTGTGAGTTCTTTTCCCCTGGTATATAACTTCTTGCCTGGTAATGTGAAAGGAGAATATCAAGCAGAATTTCAGGAATATGTAGAATTGATGAGTTTAGTGGGGAAGAGAACCACTGATTAAAAATACAGGCTGACTGCTCTATGAATCCAACAGTTCTGACCCACAGATAACCTCCTCTAACTCTCTTTCAAAGATTGCTATTTTCTAAGGATTATCTCCCCTGTTTGTAATCACCACTTCTTCTGGATGTATACGTATACCACATGGCAAGGGCCTGCCTGAGGCCCTCCTGTCCTAGATGTGTCCCCGCCCAGTCACCCGCCAGCACAAACTTCTAGTTACCTACTGTGTGATCCATACTAGTGATGCATCTTGCTTTGATGATAGCATGGGGAAGCCTGTGTATTACCTACTTCTTATATACTTCCAACAGTAGTTATAGTTTTTAGGCTAATGATGTTTACTTGTCAGCCATATTGATTTCTTCTTCATTTATATCTGGTTGATTTTTCTTAGATACGCGAATTCAGCAACCAAGTGCTGCACCTGATTGTGCTTTAAAATTTCATTATATAAATGCATTTTTATGTGGGAAGCACTTAGCCAGTCTATATGATTCTTAGCCATATCTAATGTCAGATCTTCCCGATCAGTGTAGTGAAGCTAACTTAGATGTGCTACAGGTGTACAAATATAGTGATATCTTTCAGCCTTGGAGTAGACGAACCAATGGCCAGTGAGCCTGACAACATCTTTGTTTATCCCAGTATGCCCTGTAACAGTGCCACTGTAATTGTATTTATCATTTGAGAAAGATAAAGCAGTGCTTTATGCCACTTGTTAACTATATTATTTTGCTTATTATGTATATTAAGTTAACATAGTTTATTTAAGGTCTTTTTTTACATGTGTGAAAGGAGACTGAAAAATAAGAAGAGTGTAAATGGGATTCATGTTTTTTTTTCCTTTTGGTTAGCTAGACATGGCACGAGAAGAAATGAAACATACCTACACTCATTTTTCTCAGTACAATAACCTTATAATTTCAGAGAGAGACCGTAGTCCAAGAGTAACTCTTGCAGTTTATTTGAAATGTTTGAGTTCTATTATCTTAATCCAAAGTCACAGTGGTGTCTTTTTTTAACCCCTTTTATTATTAAAAAGAGTATCAAGAATATAAGAAAAGGCATTTAAAAAGAATGGATGGTCCACAAACAAACATTTTAAGATGTAATAATTACATAATTTGCAAGATAATTGAACTCATCGACACACTCATCTCTGAGTAGTAGCCCTTGCCTTATTCTCAGATCAGTCTAATGTCAATATCTTTATATGTTGTGTGAGTAAAGAAGAGAAGGAAAACTCGGACATTGTGCAGTATGGATAATTATGTATAATTTAAAAAACGAAACATATTTCATAATAATTGAGAGTTAAGTAAAATCATTTGACAAGTATATGTGATTCAAACATGGAATTTTATCCAAAATCACCCCCATGTAGTTCTGAATAAATCCGTTGTCTCATTCATAGTTAAATGAGACGTTAAACACTATAGGCAGAGCTTAAGCCTTAGAAAGTACTTTTTGAGGACTTTTAGAAAGATTTGAGACAAACACAGAAAGTTTGGCTAATTATTGGACAAGGACATTTATAAAATGCAATGTTATGAAAGTATTAACTTTCACACAAATTAACTGCATCACAGATTAATCTGTTAACACAGATTAACTGCATCACAACATATATTTAGAGATGAAGTTTATTTACCATGGATGGGTGAATATTTTTTATGTTATATAAAGAAAAGCTTTCAAGGTAATCGTGCAATGATATCTAAAAATGTCTTAATATAGCTCTAGTACCATTTTTAATTACAAAGGCTGTCTCAATAAAGTTATGAGCTACTTCATTATTTTTCTTTCAAAGTACCCATACTTCATATCATCCTTTTCCCCCAACATCTCAGGGCTCATCTGCCAGCCTGGTTCTGATCTACATTCAGATATTCATGAATTGACATGATATTTCTCTTGGGAGACAAATTATATGAGGAAATGCAAACAAGAAAAACTTTTCTAACTATGTGACTCAGGTCATTTGTGAGACCAATGAAACAAGTTGGGCCCCATAATGAAGTCTAATCCTGAATGTTGTTACCACCTACACTTTCAGCACATTTTTTTCATCCCATTTCTCCTTAGTAATCAGTAGTTCAGGGACAAAATAAACAGCTAAGGCTAATAATAAAGAGCTACACGACAATTGTGTTGTATGAGACAAGCCCTAGAGAAATTACTAAGTGAAATCTTAGAATTAAGAAGGTCTCTTCTCTCCAGTTCTGCATTTCCCCCCTCTCCTCTTTCCTGGTATTCTCTATCGCTTAGGCCTCGCAAGACAAGTGAGGAACTCTGGGAATTCAATGTAATCCAAAGTTGCAAACAAATCACCACTCTCTTCAAGTGTTTCACTCCAATATTAGTTATCCATCTACCTGCAACCATAAAATCTCTAATTCCCGTGACCTCATTAGAAAACCTATCTGATTAAACACATAGAGACATGGATAGCAGTTCCATTAACAGTCTCCATAGTGTATGATTATTCATTTTATATTTTTCTATAATGTGTAAATATTTGGGTAAAGATTCTAGACTGATAAATGATTTTTTTTTTCCTCATAGGAGGTATTCAGTAATAGCTGTTGAATTTTTGGTTAAGTCTATATTGAAAGGAAACAAAACCTAACTGAATGACCTCTAAGAATCTTCAAGTTCTCCATAAAGTGACTGAATTTCCTCTATAAAAATCAGATCTATGTTCGACATCTTTGAATAATCAATAATCAGGAGAGAATTGGTCAAAATTCTACAGATTTCAAGTCAGTCATTTAAATACCTGATGAAATATCAATAGCATGCTTAATGAATGGATACCACTCCCATTTTAGGTAAATTAGACACTTACGACTCTTCCCAGTTCATGGACCATAAGGGAAGCAGTTGGAAATGGCAAGAGCAGATGGGGGTAGATACTGAATGCCAAGTGAATGTCTTTTCTTCATCAGGGAAAGGTTTAGTTTGAAGCATGTGAATGTCAGCCAAGAGCTTTATGCAAAACTTTGGCATAGACCAAATTAAGCAGAGCTTCAAAGAACGATATGATCAATAATATATATTTTTCCTATTTCTATTTTAACTGTTTGACTATTCAGGGTTGCTGAGATAATTGGTCATAAATATTTTTTCTTCCATTCTCCTTACATTTCATTTCATTTACATCTTCATTTTTGGATAGAGGAGCCAGGAGAATAATGTCCTTTTTTAATGTATCAACTTACCCTACTTTCTTTATAGTATATAATATCAACAGATAAGTGAGATAGGCTATGAGATGATGTTGCATGAACAAGAGGAAACAATCAGAAGGTGGAAGAAAAAGACTCTTAGGGAAGTTGAGTTTATTTTGTGCCATATGGTAATAGACTTCCATCCTCTTAGATTCTCAAAATTGGGGTGCCTGGGTGGCTCAGTGGGTTGAGTGTCTGACTTCAGCTCCCATGGTTTGTGGGTTCAAGCCCCACATTGGGCTCTGTCCTGACAGCTCTGAACCTGTAGCCTACTTCAAATTCTGTGTCTCCCAGGGAACCTGTGTGGCTCAGTTGGTTAAGCTTCTGACTTCAGCCCAGGCCATGATATCATGGTTTGTGAGTTTGAGCTCCGTGTTGGGCTCTGTGCTGATAGCTCAGAGCCTGGAGCCTGCTTCAGATTCTGTGTCTCCCTCTCTCTGGCTCTCCCGTATTAGTGCTCTGTCTCATTCTCTCTTTTTCTCTCTCTCTCTCCCTCTCTCCTTCTCTCTCTCTCTCTCAAAAATAAATAAACATTAAAATTTTTTTTAAAGATTCTGTGCCTACCCCTCTCTCTCTGTCCCTTCCCCACTGGCTCTCTGTCTCTCTCTCTGAAAAAATAAATAAACATTAAAAAATTTATTTAAAAAAAGATCCCTGAGATGAGTTCTTACAGTGGTTAAATAAATAAGTAACTAGATAAATATTAATGCTATTTAGTGGAATGAGAAATACTAAGAGAAGAATTTATATTATTGCAGTAAAACAAAAGTTCTGTTTTAGATATTTAATTTTGAGATATTTACGAAATCAGTTAGTAATGTGCGATTGGAAGTGAAGTCACTTCTGTGTTCAGCCTGGGAAAAAGCAGGCCTGAGCCTGACCGGGTTGCCTGCTCCGCAAGTCATCATCCTTCAGTTTATAACGGGAAGCCCAGCTCCCCACGCTCACTCCTCTCCACGAAGCTACTGAAGCGATAATTCCCATCTGAAAATTTGAATAAGTCCTTCACTACCTGAAACTGGATCCCTGGTGCCTACAGGATGAGGTCCAAGCTTCAATAGCAAGGCATTCAGGGTTCTTCCTAATCTGGTAGAGGCCTAACCCGGAAGTCAACACCTGGGCCCTTCTACGTTCTCATGGAGCTATAAATTTTGGCTTAATCAGCATATTGATGGTGAGTAAAGTTATGACATTAAAAAATTCCTCTTAAATAACATGTGTTGAGCTATCACCAGGTGTCAAGTACTATTCTAAGTAATTTTATTTACTTCAAAAAACAAGCCTAAAAAGTAGACATTATTACTGTCTTCATTTTAGAGGGAAGAAAAATGAGATCCAGATAGATTAAATATTTTGCTTAGGACCACTTGCTAGTAAGATCAAGCCTAAATCCCAGTCAGGCCTGTTTGGCTCCAGATCATATGCTCTGAGTTACTTTGTCCCACTGTTCATGTTCATAGAATTATAATAAATCATAAAAAAAAGAAGTCCTGAGAACAAGTTTTAAGGTACCTAAACATTTTTAAATAAGAGATAAAATAAATAGCTAACAAAGGATACTTAGAATAAATGACAAATGAAAAATCAATAGGTAAAGAAGATAATATGTACTGAATATCTAGTGCATAACTTCCTTGCTGGAAGCCAAGCAAAGGACATGCGTAAGAAGATTGAAGTGATCAATTTTGTTAAATGCTGCAGAGATGTTGACTAAGCTAATATCTAAGCAGATATGTATAGATTTTATAAAAATAGGTTATTTGGTGTACTTGACAAGATTAGTTTGTATCTAGTATCTATTAGTTTAGGTCTAAGTAGTATAAGTGAAAGGGTTTCTGGACTGGAAGAGTGAGGGGTTATGAAAGACAAGACATGAAGTCAGTGAGTATAAACAATTTTATGGGAAGATATCTATACTGTGAGTCAGATGGCTTTTGTATTGCAGGAGAAGCATAAAAGTTAAAGAAGTTTTCATTATTGGTAGGAAATATTGCATGCTCGAATACTGTGCAGAAAGATACAGAGGGCATAAAATACTTGATGATGCTGGAAAATTAGAGTATCCTTGAAAGACTAAAGTCATTGAGTAGACCACAGGAGTGTGAGATGAATGACTGCAAAAGTGGGACTTCTCAGCCTCCATAAACAGAAGAGCTGACTTCTCAAAATAAATCCCTTTCTATACATCTGTGTATATTGGTTCTGTTTCTTTGGAAAACCCTAACTCATATGAGCATCTTATACATCCTGGTCATGGAATAGATGAGTGAAATAGCAGTGGGGTAATAAATCTTTTAAGAACCATAAGACACTTTTCTCAGCCACTGACTTTTTTTTTTCTTCTCTTTAAAGTTTATTTATTTTGAGAGAGAGAGAGAGAGAGAACAAGCAGGGGAGGGACAGAAAGAGAGGGAGATAGAATTCCAAGCAGGCTTCATGCTGTCAGCACAGCAAAGAGACAGATGCGAGGCTCAAACTCATGGAACTGTGAGATCATGACCAGAGCCAAAATCAAGCTTAACCAAGATTAACCAAGTTAACCACCCAGGTGCCCCTGCATCCACTGACTTCCTGTGAGTATGGGAACACTCACAAGAGATCAGAACTTCCTTAAATATTCTCTGACTCCAAAATGAGGAAATCTCACAAGAAATAAAAGTAAATAGCATTTTGCCTTTTGAATTTAAATACAAGTAACTTAGCATCATCACATTTTGATTGACCCAGTACATCATTAACAAAGTATATTTTAATTTTTATTTGGAAAGTATCGTAAGGTTCTAGCCTTTTTTATGTTAATAGGGAGAATCCTTGTGTCTTGCTTGACTGTTTTAACATCTGCATACTTCAGCTATTTAGTTTTACCTCATCAATCTTGCAGTGCTTTTGGTAGGAAAATCTGATCCATAATAATCTAAGCATGAGAACATCTGATACTCAGAGAGTCTGAGGTTCCTGATGTGACTTCTAATAGCTAAGCATGGGATTTTCAACCCAGGTGCACCTTAGCACAACTATGACACAAAATAAATCATGCCATCATATTATTTTTAAGTTACACAAATATATTTTAATTTTCTCATTTGAAGTATTATAGTTAATTTCAAGGTAACAGTAAGGTGTTTTGAAAGTTTAACTCATCTGCTTGCTTTTAAACATGCTAAGATTAAATTCATGTAAGAAAAAATGAAACTATAACTTAGTACCATTATTCATTTTTATGCTACAAATAAATGTCCATTTCACATAATTATAGAACAGAATGAATATAAAGTGGCAAAATGGGGTTTTAATGCACCACCAATGATTTTCCAAATTCATACTTATTTTAGTGGAAAGACAAATCTAGAGGACACACACACACACACACACACATACACACATGCATACACATACAAACACAGTCATGTCAATCTGCAAAGCCTACATGAAGTTCTATGAGAGTATAATATTCATGTCTATTACTTCTTTCCAGGTATTGGATAGAGTAGTTCTTTGTAACCGCTACCATTTATATTTATGCTTTAGAGGGGATAAAACGCTTGGGGAAATAGAGCAGCAACTATAAAACGTGGAATTGCTTAGCACTATGAAAAACATGTGAAACGTATTAAAGGTATCCAAATGAGGGCCAATAAACAAACTTATTGAGAGTTAGAAAGTATCGTCAGCACTGTACTTTATAAAGAAAGGGAGCTATTTAGCATACATGTTTTGGATCTCCACTCTTTAAAGATTGCAATTCAGTTGTTGAAGAATTCAGAAAGTTTGTACTTTTCAATATGCTCATTTAGTTCTGATTTATATCTGGGTATGAAAACCATTGTTACATCTTATTTGTCAATTTATGTATTTGCATAAAAATTTGGTAGTTACATGAATGGATTTTTAATTTGAAAAAGTTTGAATTTCTAAGATAATCCAAGGAACTACATATTCCTTTTATGTAATATTCCTATCTGTTACTTCTTTTCAAGTGTTGGATAGGATTATTCATTATATTATCATTATCTGACATCACTACTTCTATAACAAACCAAGTTTTTCTGTGGACATATTGAGAATCATATACTTGAGTGTCTTGTGATCAGGAACAGGTGTATTTATAATTGATATTTATGCTTACCTATAAAAATTATGTTTTTTTTTTTACTTTCCACTCAAAGCCAAAACATATATCATGAATAAAATTAGGAGAAAATATATTCCAAATGAGTAACAGGTTTATACAGAGAGGTTTTATTGAAAAAGTTTAGGATTTGTCATCCAAAATTAAAAGAAACAGCACAAATTGATATAAATATTATGAGGTGTAGTTCATTACACATCATCTCATCTAATTCCATGATTATACCATTATTTCATATGACAGAAATTATCCAAAAAGTGCATTACATTTTTTAGGATGCAGTATTTGGGACAAATAGAATGTTTCTAGTATGAGAGTATATATGGAGAATATATATGGAGGGTGACAAAATATGTGCATATTAAAAATTAAAAGCACAGCAAGCAAATATCCTTAGGCAAAAATGAACTGTTTACTGTAGCCAAGAATTTCCTTGGTTTAATTCCTGCTTCTCTCTTTTGTGTCCACATCTGGCACTGATTCTTTCTAAAAGCACTGCCAAGCAAGCTAATGAAATGCTTCTCTGAATAGGTATTATTTGGTTTTCATAGATAAACAAATGGTTATATATCTCATATTGCAATTAAGCTCTACCAAATTATACACATACTTTCTGAATATGCAGTGACTGTTATTATTAATATTTAGGCACATCTGTGTGTGCCTAATCATATCACCCACCATTGAAGAAATGCTAGAGCACATAAAACAGAAGTATTTGTCTCCAATTCAGAAATTAACCATCATTCAAAATTGTGCCAATAAGCATATTGAGTTTCTCTTTAAAAACTTATTTTAGATGCTTTCTTGTTAAGGAATTCCTTAGTAGAATGACTTAAAAGAAATGTTCAAGTAAATGAAACTTTCACAAAAATATTTATAATACTCCTCAAGGAAATAACAAATTTTGTTGAATGAATGTACTGAAGTTTTTAGTGAAAGACAGACACCCATGGAAATCTTTATACTTTACCAAGAGTACATCTTGAGATTTAGAAGAAATTTTCTATTTGTATGGAAATTACCCCAATTTTTAACACTTCATTTGGATTGTAGTTTAAAAATCTTTGGCATGTGAATTTATGGTAATAATTTAATCACTTATTAAGTTTAGACTTTGAAAAAAATCCTTCCAATTTTGGTAGTGAAGCAATAGATATGTTTAAATTCTGAATAGATACTAAGTAAGAATTTCATTTTGACTTCAGATTAATTTTTCTACTTTGTTTTGGTCTTCATAGAAGTAAAAATATAGTAATTCTGGCCTAGCATATAAGCCATATTGTGCATCTCTATTCATGTATATTATGACTGTGTGTATATCTATAGCCATATCCACTTCTGTATTCAAGCCAGAACCCAATGCATGCTTGTACCATTAAACCTGTATCTGACTTTACATTGCAGTTTAAATAATATGGAATTCATCTGCTCACAAATTCTATAAAACTTAAAAATACGCTGTAATAGTTCATCTATCAATTTTGAGGGGAATTAAGTTTATTGTAATTTTTGTGTTAGTTTAGTTATTTTGATTACTGAAATGTTATTGTTTACTTACCGTATACCAAAAACTATGTTAAATTTACTGATTCCTAGGTATTTATAACCTATTAGAAGACTCAGATACAGAAACTGATCACTTTAAAAACATTATGGTTTGGGGCACATGGGTGGCTCAGTCAGTTGAGTGTCCGACTTTGGCTCAGGTCATGATCTCACGGTTCGTGGGTTTGAGCCCTGCGTCAGACTCTGTGCTGACAGCTAGCTCAGAGCCTAGAGCCTGTTTCAGATTCTGTTTCTCCCTCTCTCTCTGACCCTCCCCTGCTCTTGCTCGCTCTCTCTCTCTCTCGTCAGAATTAAAAAAAAACATAATAAAAATAAAAACACTATGGTTGGGTTAAGGGTTATAATATACATTTTATAAGAAAGTAGAAGAGGATTACCAAATTTGGAGGAATTGGATTAGAAAATTCTCAGAAAATATGGCTTAAATTGAAGATTTATGGATACTTTTGCATTAACTAGATGGCAGGGCTCTACAGAGAGGAATCATTTTAGTTAGCAGAAGAGTGCATTCAGGCAAGATAATGTTGCTGGTGGTAAAAGCAAATCTCATACCATGGAAGGCCATGAATGCTATGAAGGAACGAGGTTTTTCTCAAGGTTTTTAAGCAGAGAAAATGACATAGCAAAATCTAAGAGTTAGATTGCAAACTTTTTCAGAAAAATGAAGGTAAGGTTTGAGATAATTCAAGAATGTTACCAGGAAATCCAACAAGGAGGTTATGCATTAATTTAAAGACATGTTCTAGTATCTTAAAATAAATACAAGCAAGGAAGATTGTGCTAAAGAAATAAAAAAGAGATAAAACCAGCCTAAGTATTAACTTGTAGAAAATGAGGAAAAGGAAGGTGCAAAGAAAGACTTCTAGATTCTGGTTTGATTGATTAATCAGATGGTGATGCAATCAAAGGGGTTAGAAATTCTTGGTAGAATAACTATATTTTGGAAATAAAGATGAATATTGTTGCATTATATTTTGGACTTGTTAGTTGTACTTTTTGGTGGAATGTTAAAATAGATAATTTCTAGGTGTAAAGACATTTTTGAGGTTGTATAGTATAGTACTGAAAGCACATACACTAACATAAGAACCTATATTTTAATTTTTTTAATGTTTATTTATTTATTTTTGAGAGACAGAGAAAGAGAGAGAGGGTGAGAGAGGGAGATAGAGACACAGAATCCAAAGCAGGCTCCAGGCTCTGAGCTGTCAGCACAGAGCTGGACACAGGGCTCAAATTCTCAACCAGGAGATAGTGACCTAAGCCAAATTTGGATGCTCAACTGACCAAGCTGCCCAGGCTCACCTAGAATCCATGTTTTGTAAAGAAAGCTCAATGTTTTTTATGCAAGGAACATTTTTTTAAAACATATATTATGACCCTTTTAGGTGCTAAGCACCCATATGACCTTACATCTCACAGATGAAGTAAATTAATACTTCTTTCTAAACCTATCTGTGCCTTAATTTCCTTATGTAAACATTGAGAAAATGTTCATAAGATCAAATGAAGTAATACATTAAAATAGTATATAACATATAATGTGCAAGAATGTAGGAACAGTATATAAAATATTAAGGTAATATAGCTATTGGAAACCAAAGATGGAAAGGTGTAATTCCCCATTAAAAAGTTACAGACTTTTTAAGAAACAGACATTCCACTTTTGTCTTTAAGGGACAGTTTTCCCTTTTGCTGGAGGTAAGAAAAAGTAGAATTTTATCAATCCCACACTGAATTCTTTTCTAGACCTAAACCAACGGATAATGGGCAGGCGTCCCCAGGAAGTCACACTCTGCTTACACTCAGTCACTAAGCAGAAGCAAAATCTATTTACACTTAATGTAAGTAGTGTCAGCCTAGTTTGTGGAAGGGAGAAAAAACAATCTAAGGATATACCTTCAATAACTATGAACAAACTTCTGCCTAAAAACATGATGTATCTTTCCTTTTTGTTAGACTTCTAATGCCCACTCAAGTGGGTAAGTGATGAAGATAAAATAGATAAAATTGACAATGTCTTTGTAATTGTAATATGTTTTTTCTGGATTCTCACTTGATTCTAAAAGAAGTGAGGGAAAAATACTTTTTCTTTTAGGGTGTAGTAAGTTTCTAAGATTCATATAATATGCACATAAAGTTTATTTCCTAATAGTTTCTGTTCTGGTGAGTGTTACTGATTGATGTATTTTCTAATACTTTTTGTGTATTTAAATTAAGATGCTTGATAAATACAAAGGACCTCAATTTAACAACTTGAGAGAAAATACATCAGTATGACACTAATGTTTAGCAGTTAATACTTTTTGATTCAATAAATTAAAAAGAATGATTTTGTTGATGTGAAAAAAAATATCTAAGATATGTGTGATCTCAGTGACCTTTAAAATTTAGAAATACAAGTTTTATATTCTCATGATTTTCATATAAACATTATTATTTATTATAACATTTCACTCCATTTATACTGAAGAATACATTTTAACCACAAAAAAACCATTTACTCTACCAAATGTACTTAATTGATTTTCCATTCTAACAAGATTACAAAGCTTTCATAAATGATAAAAGAGGTGAAAATTTAAAAAATAAACAATATATATTTAAAGGCAAAAAAGAGAACATTAGAGATTTAAGATCTGTCTACAGTGTGCTTAGCAAACTGATTTGTTGGAGCAGTTAGCCACAGTCTGACTAATATGCCCTCAAAAATTAACAAAAAGCATGGGGATAGATAATTGGTATCTTTGGATCAAGGATATCATTAATCTTCTTTACTATTGAAGTATCTCCTCAAAATACAGTGTGAAAGAACACAGAAATATTGACATTTTCACAGAAAGACGTAAACCACTTTGTGAACATTATAAAATGAATAATCTTAATGAAGTAGCCAAAGAGTTAATCTATTAAAATAATATTTTTCTGATGAAATAATGCTAGAGCAGTGCAAATCTGTAAACTGAAGGCAGATTTAGTTTGTAAGAAAAGAAGACCAAAGACATGTATCTTACACTTGAAGGTCAATAGATTCAGTTTCCATCAGATTAGGATAGATGAGTTCGAGAGCCTCATGAACACTCTTACTTCAATTTCTACTCAGTTTGTCTTTCTGTTAACTGATGATATCAGTTACAAGAGGGCAAGGTGAGAAAAACAGCCTGTAGGTAATCCGTACATAAAGAACATAAGGTGTTTGCTAAAAATAAGCACTGTCATTGTACTAAAATCTGATAGGAAGCAGGGTGCATGTCAGGGAACAGGTATGGGACACAGCATAGCCAGAGCTGTAGGAGGTAATACAAGTCAGGTATAGGCAGTAGTAACCCAGGCCATGATGGGTATGAAGAGCAAGCAAACATAGTTGCTACAGATCACAGGTGGTATCAAGAATAGTTGAAATCAGAGAGTCAAGGTCAGGTCCAGTTGATAAGCCCATCTATTGAGATACAGTGCTCTGGCTCAAGGGACTGGACATAAATTCATTTGAAGCAGTCTTGCCCTAAGTAGATAACTCCTTAATATAAGGAGATGTTCTAACTGTATCTGGGGAAAGATTGAAAGTAGTTTCGGTAATACTCAGATGAATCAGTTTTCTGGTTGATAGAGGACTTCTATTATTTCTTTTTATAATTCTTCATATTATTTGTGGATAGGAGAGAGGCTGGTGAGACTAGTGCATATGAAGTTAAAACAAACAAACAAACGTAGCTCCTTATCTCAAACTCCCTGGCAGTTCAGGTCTGAGGCACAAAATTCTGAATTATTATTCCCAGGAAAGTGTCTATCCACTTGGGTAGGCTAGTGGCATTTCTACACTTCTAGGACAGTTCTCCAGCAAACAAATCTCATAATTTCTTTTTATTGCTTTTGTTTGGAGTAATCATTCTGAAATATGAAATTTATTGAGAGAAAAAATAATGAAGGTAATCAGGATGGCTATATATGGCTTAAATGGGTAGACTGAGACAATGAATTTTTCTATCAAATTTGATACCTTAGTTTCTAGTGATTTCTGAAAACTAGTTCCCAAGGTGATTTGGAGAATCATTGCTTAAATACAAAATCTGAACTACAATTTGAAGTAAAAGAATAAAAAAAAAAAAACAATAGTAGAGCTAAACAAGTATCTGACTTGTTAGTATATATAAATAGAAATAAAGTCATTTCAACTAATACTAAATTAAATTCTAGTCCATAATAAATACAAAAAATGTGCACAATTCACTTCTTAAAGAAGTACACCACAGGGTCATTAAATATAAATTAACTCAGAGGTAACAAAACCTTTCAAGGTTCAAGGAAAAGGAAACAAACCATGCCCTGAAATCTTAAAGTGAGAATAGAATAGGAGCCACAATTTAGACCTTTATTTCTGTAATGGAAATGATTGCATGTTGATACATGACAGCACTGCCAGTGGTGCAGAGGAGTGTCCAGTGTAAGCACAGAAGTAATCACATTTCTACCATTTCTACCATCCAGCATTAGCAGTGCTGTATTTCATTCACACAGTGGGCTAATAGCTGTGTAATACTTAGGTCAGTATACACCTCCACAGATTGGGTACATCAGTAACTTAAGCACTTTCTAGCTCATGTTGTTTTCCATTCCACATGTGCTAAGATAAGTTACAAGCCAGCAGAAGCAGGGATATACCACCATATTTCCTATATTTAAGCTCTTCAAAAGCAAGATTTGTATCCTAATCATTATATTTCCATTGCCTAACCTTGCCAAGTGCAAACTAAGTACTTCAAAGATATTTTTCAACTTGAAATGAAGAATTGTTCAATTAAAAAAAAAACTATTGAGAACACACAGTATTTCTCACTCCAGGGGTATAATAATGAACAGTCTCTTTGCCCTCATGAAATTAATAATTAATGTCATTAATTAAATAATAAATAAAATGGTTTTATAAATAGAATGCAAATGTGTATGTAAGTTTTCACAGAGATTATCTTAATTAAGGAAACCTAAAGTAGTTCTAGAGCTTGTGTTCACTATGCTTGGAAACTCATAATTTTTAGAAATAGTAATATCTCTATGTAAGTATATTTTCTCCTCTTCAATGACATGTAGTGTCAAGTAAATGGCCTTTAGTATTTTCCAAATACAGGACTGGGTGTATATTTTGTTTTCAAGGTCAAGTAAACATGTACCAAACTACTAGCACACATAAAATGTCTGTGAATATTCTTCTTTCTTTCCTCTCCATGACCTCTAATATTGATTTTTTAAATATGGATATAATACAGTATTATCTGCGTTGTTTTCTGCACCTTGAATGCAAAGTTTATATTTGAATTCTTAGTATCTACAATAATGCCTTTTATATGTTAGGTTTCAATAATTTAAAGGCCATGAAATGTGCTCATAAGAACATGAAGACCAGTAGCTAAATAATTTGACACAAGAAAGCTTTGTTCCCCCTTTTTATATAAAAAGTCTTTAGAACCACATCAACATCAGCAGGACTCAGATTGATACCTATATTTAATAAGTTTGTAAATGAAGAGAGACTGTGCCATCAACTTTTACATCCCATAGTAGTGCATCATTTCTCATTCTAAATTCCAGAATTAGTAAAAGGATATTATTCCCAATAAGTAGAAAGTACATATTTCTTAGGTTCTGAAAAAAAATGTATTGTCATATTTAAAAAGGTCTTCATACAACTCTGTTTTGAGAACTGGTAAGTGAAGAGAAAAGTAAACACTTTTCTGCTTTCCATTTTGAACTATATTCCTGGGAAGGTTGGAAAAAGTGGCTTAAGACTCTAGCTGCTGAGCTACCACAGAGTTGCACCATATCAAGCACCGCCTACAGTCTAAATCTCCTACACCCTTCTTATCTCTGATTTATTCTAGTAATATTCTAAATACCCCAGTCTTAAAAAAAATGAAATTAGATATAGTTTTCTATTGCCAATAGCCCCAAAAATTTAACTAACACAAACCTTATACACAGATTTTGGTGTTTGCATTAGATATATCCCCCCCAATTGTAAGTATTTCAATGTTGAGCATCAGTCTATATTTCAACCTGTTTGCCAGAATTTTAGGCCCTGAAAAGTCCAATAAGCATTTCATGCAAATAAGTGGCAGGCATAGCATTTATTATAATTAACTGAAAATTTTACAGCTTAATTTTTTTGCTATTTTTTCCCAAAGACTATAATTTCTTTAAAATACCCTGTCCCTTAAATTTTAGGAGTATTGTTCTGAATCTCTGGATGATGGATCACATGGTGACACATTTCATGGTGATGAGTCAGGCAAAGAGAATTTTTCTGAAATTTTATCAGTTGACTTACATATCACAAAGACTTCAAATATGTATTAGAAGAATTAACAATACATTACAAAGTTATTTTTTGCAGCCTTATTAAATACTGTTCTCCTGAAATTATTGCTTAAATTTCATAGTTGTTCTTGAAGAGATTATGACACACTGAAAAACAACAGACATTATTCTGATCTTCAAAGAGTGTCATTTAGATTAGTACTTTGTTATCAAATAAAGTTTATTAAATTTTAATGATATAGGTTTACAAATTATATAGGTTTTTAAATAAATTCTATAAAGATTCTATGCACCTAACTAAAGGAAAAGCAAATTCTAGTTGATAAATTTCATTTTACAAATTTAGTTTGGCTTGAAAGTGTCTTCACTTTGAATTAATTAAGTCAATATAAAACATTAAATATGTATTTGTGTGTTTATGTGTGTATAATATTTACCGTATGTTATATCATATGCATTAAATATAAAATATATAGACTTGTGTATACACACACACACTACACACACATTAAGGATAAGACTTAATCAAAACACTCCATGTTCTAAGAAACAATAGAATGCAAGAATTGATATATAAATGGGTTATATTTTTATTCAGCTATTATCCTATTACATTAGTTATAAAATTACATAGCCCATGTTTATATTATCCATAATACTTATAACATTTACTAACCTATTTTTGTGATATTTGTCTTATTTATATCATATGCATATACTCATACTCAGGAAATATGTGTTGACAAAGAAAAACTGAAAATTGAAAATAGTTCCTACAAAGATATGCTCCAATATAATGTTTTTAATCAAAGAAGTATTGAATGCACCTCTTTCCATGGCCAAACTTAGTGTTTATTGCACCTTATACCAGCCATATAAAAACCAGGAATTAAACCTATTTTAGTTCATCTCAGGGAAGACTGCAAAGTTTGTAGTTTTCTATGGTGTTTTCTTTGGAGCAATATATGTGGTATGGATCTCAATCTCAACTGGTAATAAGTATTGCCAATTTATGTATCAAAGACATAATTTGCAAATTCAGAATTAAATAACTTTCATTAGATGATAAATGGAATTGGTGCTTAAATATGTATATATGACATTAAAATAACAAAAAAATAAAAACTATTTTTAGTAAAATAAAATGAGTGATTTTACTGAATTTATTCTGAATTAGGTTAACTTTATGCATGGCTGCTTATAGTCAAAAATAAATTAATGTCATTATCAAAGCTAAAGTTGCACTTCACAAAATTAAATAGACAAAGGTGACTTTATCTGTGGCTATTACAACAGAGAAAGACCAGAACTAAGACTAAGCTTAACTCCATTGAAAATGGGCTAGAACATTTTTAAGTACTGTAGTGAGCTAGTGCCAAGTACTAGAAGAAAGTATTGGATGGGGAGGTTGATCAATGGGATGTGTCCAGCACATTGTGTTAGTACTGAGTTTGCAAATGTTTTTCTCTGTGATTGTGCCACTTGTGTTTGCTAATTGGCACTAATCTACCTACAGAGACTGGGAGATAGGGACACTATTTCTTTGATGGGCACATTTCAAAAGACTGGCTTCTAGATTCTTAAGAAAGATATTCCTAGCTTATAAAATTGGCAAAAGACTTTTAAAAAGATTTGCATATTAAAGGAGCAGATAAAGAATTTATAATTAAAAATTTTGTAAAGTAAGTGCTCTAAGAGAAGAAAGGTCAGGGGCTTAGTGTCAGGAAAATTCCAGCCTAAGTTGAGTCAAGCTGAGGGGAACTTTAAGGCCATCTTGGTTAGTATCTTAGGAAATCCAAGAATGAAGTTTGAATTTCATAAGCCTTTTATTTTATATCATAGATTCAGTTAGATCCAAAAGTTTAATGTGCAAACAGTTATTATCCAGGCATAGAGTCTTACTTAATGCAAAATTTTATTAGGCTTAACCATAAAGCACAGCATAATGAACATATTTTCTGATTCAATGAGTATGTTTATTGAGTATCTGGAATAAGATTAGCAATGCTAGTTCTTCCTTGCTCCAAATGGGTGCCCAATATAGCTAAAACATGAGGAGCATATGCATGATTTAGATTATGTTGAAAGGAAAGATCTTACAAAATAGAAAAAAAAATCTATTAATTTTAAACTGGTCTATTACAATGTGTGATATCATGATTGTACACAGAAGATGTGGATATTGCATATCTAACTAGCATGAGTGCTTTTCTACTGGCATGTAGGGTTTTTGAAATCTGATATTCTCTGTCACAAAGTATATATGGTAGAGAGTAGCATAAATCTATCATTAGTGGATGTCAAGTGGATATCATTTGTCCATACGTGTGCATAATTCTAGGTACTCCTCACCAAATCCTATGAAATTAGGCTTGTCCGTGTTATGTAACAAATGAAGTAATTAAAGCTCTGAGTTCTACTTCCAATGTCATGCAGCTTTTAACAGAATTAAGATGAAAAACAAAACCTATTTAAGTACTTTATCTGTGCTTTTCTCACCACAAGAGACTGTCCACAATTATTTGTTCCTTCACAAACAATAAAGATTCATGCACTTCATTGCTTTAAGATAGAAAATCAACTCTGTGAAATGAAATGCTTGACATTGTTGACAAGAAAATGTCCAGTTTTAGATACCATTTTTTTTTCTAACTCTTCATCAGTTAGCTTAAAAAACAGTGACTTAAACTGAACTCAGAAAACTAAGAATTGACACAAAAAGTTCCATGCTCAGTTTCCTAACTTATAAGTCCTTTGTATCAGAGGCACCACACTGTAATCATTGGAATTACTTTCCATTCCTTTTCATAATGTTTAAAAAGCTCCATTACTGTACCAAACACATAGAGAGGAAATTGAACAAGATTATTTGTCTAACCTAAACCCTGATATGGAGAAACCCATTTCAACAGTGCCTAGTAGTCGTGCCTCATGTTTTCTCAAAGTGGCTATGAACACTGTTCTTGCCTGGAAGAACTCACCAATCGCAGTATGCTTTACTATAAATATTGATTTATGAAAATATATAGTTCTTATCATCTGAAAACACTGTTAGATATTAGAATCTTTTATGCAGTGGTACAGAATTCAGATTTTACCTTTGCAAAAGACATGATTTTTGGCTCTACTATGCATGTAAAATTCTCTACCATTTAATCATGCAGCAAATAATTTGTTTTTAATCAAATTAAGTATCATTCTCATCAATGCTGTCAATTAAATGTTATAATATCATTTGCTATAGCTGCTAAAATGAATTTCAAAAGCCACTAGATATTCCTGTAACATTTGTCTTTAAAAATGTTTTTTCATATGCAGTTTTGTAAAATACCATAACAGACTATTACAAAAGCTTTAATAATGAATGTTTTGGTAGGATTAAGAATTTAAGATATGTGATTGTGCAATGTAATAAATGCAGTCATGAAGTAATTTACCTATGTATGCAGTACATTAGTTATGGAAACAAATGTAGACCATATTATGGCCATTATAGAAGAACTATGCTGAGAATCAACAACATTGAAGTAAAGCTGATGTAGGCTCAAAGCTGATGTAGGCTCAGAGATGAACCTAGAGTCTAGACTAAAGAATAAATCTGCTGTCTGTTAAAAAAAATTTTTTTTCCTTGTATTTATTTTGAGAGAGAGCATGAACATGAACGTGAGTTGGGAGGGGCAGAGAAGGAGGGAGAAAAAGAACCTGAAGTTAACTCCAGGCTGTCAGCACGCAAACCCCTACACGGGGCTCGATCTCACCAAACTTTGAGATCATTGCTTAAGCCAAAATCAAGAGTTGAATATTTAAACAACTGAGCCACCAGGTGCGCCTAAATCTGTTGCCATTTTAAAGTAGCCAGTTGATTTCCAGACCCCTTTGGTGATCTACTGTACAAAGAGAGAAGGTAGAGTCAAGTTGTCAACAGAGTCCACTTTCTAGTAAAGTATTTCTATTAATAGGAAGCAGTTTGAAAATCCTAGGGAAAATAGTAAGTTACCAGATGTCGTAAAAAACATTTACTGTGAAGTAAACAAAACAGTAGTAAAAAAAACTACCATAGAATTAAAAAAAAAAAAAAAAACAGATGATTTGCTTTACAAACACAGAAATTTTCAGAACTTCAGCAGTGAAGAAATGTGAGCATGACAAAAATTTCTTAATCAAACTCAGTATCAGGTTGTACATGCCTATTTGGCAATGATTACTTGAATATAAAAGATCTTTGTTTTAATTGATATAATTGTTATACCTAACCAAATGTTCTCTGCTGATAAGAGCTGTGAATTATTTAATCTCTAAAACCAATAGCAACCACAAGTGAAGCCTTTCTATTTGCATCCACAATTTTCTAATCTAAATATTGACTTAAAACTCTATGGACCCCAATCTCTCATTACTGTTGTAAATAAGCAAAACCTAATCAATAATGGTTATATCACAGAAAATTAAAATAAGATCTTCCTGATTTGTGCCCTATATTTGACAGGTTCTGATTGATATGTTCGGGGACTAGCTATTCTGAGACAAAAGGCTGCCATTTATGGTCTCTGGAAGTAATCTATTTGCTTAAATGACAACTTTTAAAGCTTTCAAAACCAAAACCTTATAATAGGTAAAACAAGCTGCTTCTAAACTTCATATTTATGTGAATTTGAAATAGTCATTTTGGAAATGATAAAATAAGCATCAGATAACTTTTGATCCTTACAGAGAATCTGTCTAAAATTCATAATTAAAATTATTTTCATCTTTTAGATTTATCTCTTCCTGCAAATATTTATATATATTCTATATTTAATTGAAGTGTTTTTTAAGCAAGGATAACTCAAGTTATGAAATTTGAGTTTTGCGAGTTGGCTGTCTTTTAGAAAAATGACTTGATTCCTCCAAATAGAGTGAAGAATTGTATTTCAAAAAGGAGGGAGATACAGAGAGAAAAAGAGACAGATAATGCGATAGATAGATAGATAGATAGACAGATAGATAGATAATTGAACTGCAACTCAAATTCTTATTCTCTGATTTATTAAAACAGTTATTACATTTCTTAGCTCAAAATGCCTTTTCTATAGTTTTATATATATACTTCAGATTCTACAATTTTTCATAAAGGTCTCCTGGTGGATTAACCTTGATTTCCTCCAAATTTATTTAATACAGAAATTCAAGCCAAATATTATTCATAAATACTCTATATACTTCAAGCAGTTACGTCCCTTTCATTACAATAAAATTCAGCAGACTTATACAGAATACAGAATATAACATATACAGAATAGATATTGAGGTGGATTATAGACAGTCACAATGAAAAAACACCCCAAAGAGAGAGCACCCAAAAAACTCACAGTCTAATATTGAGGATAAGGTATGAATAAATTACATCTTTTCCACTTGGTATACTAAATTAAATAAAGAAAATACAGAGTAAATGTAAGCAGAAAAAAGTGACTGACTTTTCAGGAAGAGGACACAGAGATACCAGTAAAAAAAAAAAAAAAAAAAAAAAAAAGGATATCTGCTGGATTTTGGAAAGGGCTCACTAATATGAGAAAAAGAACATTATTAGAAGAGGCAATAGCATGCTTAGGAAAAGAGAGGCGTAAAAACTAACGTGGCATATTCAAGCAATGCATACATAAAAGTGGCAGAATTACAGGTGGCCTTATAGAAAGTATAGGATGATTGATTGGCAGGTAATAAGGGAAATTATACTTGTAACCACAAGGGAATCACTGAAGATTTTAAGCTTGAAATAGACATGGTAGAATTTGTAGTTTAATAAAAACATGTTTATAAAGTTATAGAGAATAGATTATTGGAGGGAAAATTAATTTGATGGAATAGATAAGGTAAGTGCTCACCAAACGTGGTTCATCTTTCTTTCTCAGGCACACGGAAGGAATGAATCTTAGCCTGTCTTGTGTCTAGTTCTGGCTACTAGAATCTGAAAGAAGTTAAGACCACATGTGATATCTGCCCACTCTTCTCTGGTGAAGAGCACTCTAAAACTATATGTCCCTAATGTGAAAGGAATAAATGCAAAAACCCTAAAATGGATTTTAAAGATACAGATATAAGGTACTTCATCAAGGCCAATGTGGTTGAATTGCAGGGAAGAAGGGGAAGAGGGGTAGGAAATGAGGTCAGAGTATAAGCCAAGGGCTTTATCAGACTGATCCTACAAACCAGGGCAAGAACTTTGTGTGATAGATGAAGTAAGAATGATTGTTCTTGCTAGAGATGGCAGGAACTTGCATGTGTTAAAGCCTCTAAGTATTTATGTCAGCTTTCTCCTTATTTTGTTACTTCTCCCCAAAAAGTTTATTCCCACATTTGAAAGGTTTTGCCACCTCTAATTCACCATGGAATCATTTCTCAAAGGTGTATGTATATTTGGTATGCAAAATTCTAAAGTTATTTCTCTGAAGTTACCTGAAGCATTATAGTTGTGAAATGCCATAAATTTCTCCTTGTCCTCCACCTTTCCACATTATTGGAAACTGATGATTTGCTTCTACTTGGTGTTCTTTTTTTCTAGGCCATTCTAATAATTACCACTTATGTCTATTTCCATGTCTCTGGTCATAAACGGATATTTTTCTTCCTGCTCATTTTATCTCCAGAACTTCTATCATTTTCCCTTTTTATTTTTCTTATATTTTTCTGGAACTTTCATAATATGAACAAATAAATGGTCAACATGAGACAGATAAAAATTTCAGATTTATAAACCTATTTATTTCTTGAGCTCCAAGAAATATTTCCAAATGGGTGATGAGTAATCCCCCTATTTCATAATACAATATATTTGAAATTAAATCACTTTTACATCCATTCCCCCAATGTACTTCCAGATCCCCAAACTTTTTACTTGGCTGTGCCATGTTTCAAAATAATCTATAATTAAATCTTGTTCAAAGTTGTTTTAATCTTATCAGTGAGACTTTTTATTGCATAAAAAGAAAAACTGCATTTATAGTTAGTTGATTTCAAAATTTTTACATAACCCAAAAAACATAATTACAGCTATATTACCTCAAAAATGATCTGGTATTGTGTTATTTCCCTCTTGATGCTACAACTAATTACCACAAATTTAGTGGCTTAAACCAATCTTATATTTCTGGAGGTCAGACGTCTGAAATGTGTCTTAGCGGGCTAACATCAAGGTACTTCCAGGGTTGCATTGATTTTGGTGGCTTTAGTGAAGAACTGATTTCCTTGCCTTTTCCAGCATCTAGAACGTACCTGTATTCCTTGTCTCAGGGTCCCATTCTTCTGCCTTCTAAGCCGTCAACTTTCAGCCAAGTACTTCTCACACTTCCGTCTCTCTTTCACTGTGTCCCCTTCTTTCACTTAAACATCAGGCCCCTTGGTCCACTGGGATGATCCAACATTATCTCTGCATCTCAAAGTCATTTTATTAGAAACTGTAATTTCTCCTACAACCTTAATTCCTCTTTGCCATACAACCTAATATAGTTACAAATACCAGGGATTAGAATGTGGACTGCTGGGAGATCATTATTTTGAATATGAGAGATAAATATATTCTTTTAAATATTAGGACACACTTAGAAATGAAACTCTTCTTAAACTTTGCTAAGATTATATGGTACAGAAAATAATTCAAATTCTTACAAGGGAAAGGTTATACACAGTATTATATATTTCATTTAAAACTAGGAGAAACAAGGCAGTATTCGAACAGAAGTTTGGACTCTTTTTCTAGTATCCAAATCATTTAATAGAACTTTAAACTTTCTCAGCATCTTTTATTATTATTTGTACTTCAAAATTATCATTACTCTTTTTGTGGTATTTTGAATGTCTGCCTTTTTTTTTTTCCACTTTATGTTCCCTACTCAGGAATAGAATCTAGAAATTACTTTTCCAGTTAGATGGCTAGACACAATATTCATAGCTCAATATTTTAAACATGGGTGATAGAACTATTTCTAGAAACCATAAAAAACTTATATTAAAAAGTAGTTTTCTGAAAAATAATTTAAAAATATTCAATGGAAATATATCTTGGGGAATGTAGAGGAAAATAAAGCTGAAAGTATATTTGCTGTAATGATAAGCCAGCAAATGGATTTCTGTCAAATATAGTAATTCTACTTAAAAATAATAGCATCCTGTAAAAAATAAGAGAATAAATTTAAAATAATGAAAAGTGAAATTTATTGATAATGCATGAATGCATATTTTTTATTTCTCAGTTGTACTAAGGAGCTTTATATACAGTAAAATTTACCTTTTTTTGGTATGCAAGTCTATAGATTTTTAATACACAAACACAATTGTGTCATCAATATCAAGACATATAGTATTCTCGTTTCTCCAAAGTGGTCCCTGTTTTCGTTAGTAGCCAGTCCCCTAACTGTACCACAAGCTCCTGAAAATTACTGATCTGTTGGATGAGTATGTAATTTTGCCTTTTCCAGAGTGTCATATAAGTGGAATATAGCATTCTTAATCTGATATCTTTCACTTAGCATATTACCTTGGAGAATCTTCCATACTGTGGCATTTATCAGTAGTTTATTAGGTTTTTGTTTTTTATTGCTGCGTAATATTCCATTGTATGAATGCACCACACTTTGCTTCTCTAGTTGAAAGACATTTGAGTTGTATTCATGATCAGGTCATTATGAATAAGCTGCCATAAACATTGTTGTACAGAGATTTTTAATGAACATTTATCATCATTTAACAGGATAAATAAGAAGAAAATTGCAAGTGCATTTTAATTTTAATAAGCAACTTCTAGGGGTGCTTGGGTGGCTCAGTCAGTTAAGCGTTGGACTCTTGTTTTCAGCCCAGGTTATGATCTCATGGTTCATGGATTTGAGACCCCTTTCAGGTTCAACACTGACACAATGAAAGCTTCTTGGGATTCTTTCTCTCCCTCTCTCTCTGCCCCTCCCCTACTTGTTCACTCTATGTCTCTCTCAAAATAAGTAAATAAACTTAAACAAACAAAAAAAACCCAAAACCACTTCTAAAGTATTTCCAAAGCGGCAGTAGCATTTTGCATTTCCAGATTAGTATATTAGTTATAGTGTTTCCTCATCTTTGCTACTATGGTTACCTTTTTTTGCACTTTGTCTTGTGTGTTTCTTGGGAGGTAGGCACCAGAGTGGTATTTTTCTCTATTTCATAGCTCCACTCAGCATTTAACTATTTCAGATGGCTTTGCCCCATCCTTCAGAAAAAAAAAAAAAAAAAGATGTTTTTGGCATTACAAGCGTAGTTCCTCGTGAAGGCAAGGGTGTTTCTTAATTCTTCTACTCAAAGCTCAGTCTTAGAGATGCCCTTTGTTTCAGATTCTCTGTGTTAGAGTTTCTTAGATTCCTGTCCCTCCTTCCTCTGGCAGCTAGATTCTGCTTTGTGTCTGCTCTTGATGTTAGGCAGTCATTTCCTACCTTTTCTTTCTTTAGAAATCTATGCTTGCTAAATGTATCAGATCTTGGTCCCAAAATGATTACTGCCCATCTTTTAGGGTAGGCATTTTTTTCTTCTATACTTATGTCAGTGGCATTCTTTATCTCATTGCCCGAGTGGCAAGTTTTAAATCCTCTCTTGAAGCAGCTTAAATTTTTACTTTCAAAGAAAGTCCAAGAAACCATTTTATACCTGACCCCCACAGCCAATAACATTTCTCCTGCCTTTAGCACCAAAGAGGGTTCTCTTTAGTCTCCAACACTATACCAGTCTTTCTCATGAACTCCAGGTAGATGGGCACTGAGAAAAATTGCCAATGAGTGCAAACTACCTTTCCATCTAGCATCCCGTTTCTTTCAAAATGACTTCCATTATGACTTCTGGCAGTCTGCACAAGCTTTAGTTAATTTCTGCTTATCTTGGATGGGAACCAGATCCTCCTCCTCCCATCTTATACTACAAGTAAGATAGTTTATGTGTTTTATTCTCCTCAGAAGTTCTGTCCCTGTTTGAAACTCTGGTTCTTCAGGTGGCTCCTAATGTTAGCACTCTTGGTGGGCTCAAGATAAGTTATCATTCTGTAGTTTACACCAAATTTCCTTATTGGGTTGTGAGGTTCTTTAGAGTTTTCTTTATCTCAAAATAAAGCAAAACCTTTGTTAAGGCTTCAAAAACCTGTGAACTGAGGAACTGTATTTTTGGGAGGTTGGAGAGTTATATAGATTTAGGTGGACATCTTTGTGAGAAATGATTCCAATATTCTTTTTACTTTTGAATATTGAAATTTTAAAGATACAAAAATGTATAGCAGTCCCAAGAAACAATCAAGTGTTTCTGATAATCATTAATACATGATCAATCATATGCATCTATACTCCTCACCATGTTACCCATTTAGATAGTAGATACTGTCTTCTGTTAATTTCATGATGATGCAGTTATCTAATATCTTTCTCTGGAAATTTTGACCTCTCTGTATATATCTCAAGACTGAGTCTTCATCCAGGATAAAATGGTTAAATGAAAGAATGGTAAATAAGGTAACAAGAATTCCCTTCATTCTCTTTAGACAATATACTTTCCACTTTCCCAGTTTTTCATTCAGGGAAAAGAGCTTGTACTGGTGCTGTTGCTGATACAGGAATGCAGTTTAGGAGTGGGGCATTATTTAAGGGGCAGTCCCTGGAGAAGAAAAACAAAAACAAAAAAAAACATTGTCTGCATTTTCTCCACCCCACCAGCCAGGTTCTCTGACACTTTCAGTTTCCTTCTAAATATTATTATTTCAATATATCTTTATTATATACTCAACTCTTCTAAATTTAAACTTTACTCTCCAGATTTGGTTATTTTAACTACTACCTTTATATGCTTCCAAATCCCTTGCTTTCTTACAGTCAGTTAACAAAACATAGTAATGGTAATGGTAATAGCCTCCTTTCTTCCTATGTATTTTGATGTGGTTGTTAGCATAGATAACTTTTCAGGATTCTTAAAAGAAAATCTTGACACCTCATTTATTTAATAAAACACATACTTTTTCATCTACTTCATGACATTGCTCCATAGTTTCTCTCTCTCTCTCTTTTACATTGTCTATTTTTCATATTCTTGTGATCATTCCTACCAGTCAAAAAGCTTTTGTTTATTCTTTCTTTAATCAAAAAAAAAAAAAAAAAAAAAAAGACTGCATCTTTTGCCAGCTACTGAATTCTATTTTTAGTAGTACAAGCTCCTCAAAAGAGTTGTTTATATCCACTGTCTCATATATCCTCCCCCCCATTCATTTTTTAACCTACTTCTACCAGGATTTTGTCTATATTATTCAACAGACATTGCTCTTGTTCAAGTCAATAGTTATATCCACACTGGTAAATATAGTGATTAGTTCTCTATCCTCTTTTATATAATCTATTGATAGCTTTTGAAACCATTGATTTCTTTCTCTTCCTTAATATATTTTCTCTTATTGGTTTCCATCTGTGGCCTGCTTCAGTAGAATGATGCCTGTGCAGTCACGCAGGCCCCTGAACTTAGAGAAGAGTTTTGCCCTTGATTTAATGTTCTGCCATCTCTGTCTTGAAATTTTCAACAATTTTTTCACAAGGGCTTCACATTTTGAGCTAGACCACAGTTTAGGTTACCAGCCCTGCTTCCTGTACACTGCACACTGTTTTTCTCCTGCTGTTCTGTTTGCTGCATCTTTTATTTCATATTCCTCCTCTTCTTGCATTCTTGGACCTTTGTCTCCTCTGTCTACAGTCATTTCCTTGATTATCTCATTTATTTATATGAATATCACCTATTTGCTGACAACTTCAAAATTTATATTTCTAAATTAGGCAGACTACTCTCCCAAGCTCCAGATGTGTATCACTGTCTATTCAACCTTTCAAGGTCAACATCTGAAATTGAAAGCATGGCCTTTCAGCTACACCCTGCTCTATCCACAGCCTTTCTCATCTTAGTTGACAGAGACTCTAGCCTTCCAATTGTTCATTTACTTCTGTCTTTTCACTTCCCACATCTTTTATCAGAGAATAATGTCAGGTTTACCTTCAGAGTGCATTTAGAACCCCGCCATTTGGTCATTGTACATAAGGCAAGCACTCTTATCTGAGCTATCATGATTACCACATGATTACTGCAATAGTTTTCAAAAAGGTACATTTTTTTTTTCTCTTTTTGCCACCCAACAGCCTTTTCTCAACAAAACAGTTACATCTTTATGATGTAAATCAGTTCAAATCACCCGTGTGTTCAAAACCCTGAAATAATTCTCTATTTCACATGGAGTAAAGTCATAGCACATATTATGACTTAAAAAGGCTTACAAGGGGGAGCGCCAGGTGCCTCAGTCAGTTGAGCATCCAACTTTGGCTCAAGTCATGATCTTACAGTTCATGAGTTTGAGCCCCACATAGGGCTTTGTGCTGACAGCTTGGAGCCTGGAGTCTGTTTTCGATTCTGTGTTTACCTCTCTCTCTGCCCCTCCTCACTCACACTCTGTCTCACTCTCTCTGTTTTTTTTCCCTCTCTCTCTCAAAAATAAACAAACATTAAAAAAAAAAAAAGCTCACATGATCTCCAGTTATCTGTCTAACACCATTCCCCTGCTCTTTTTGAGACATACCAGTCATGTTCAAATTTCTGCCTCTTCATTCTAGCTGTCTCCTCTTCCAGAAACACTTTATTTTAGATATACACTTGGCTATCTCTTTTGCCACATTTAAGAAATTATTCCTATTTCAACTTTCCAATGAGGAAATGACCACCCTGTTTAAGACTTCATCTTGGCTACCTTGCATTCCTTCTTTCTCTTACTTTTGTTTTATTTTCTATTTCATGCCTCTCTCTGTCTCTCTTTCCTTTGCATTCTCTGTTTTCCTGAAGCATTTGAAAGTAAGTTTTCAGCATCACCTGTAGATATCAGCATGGATTTCCTAAGAGTAAGAACATTCTACTACATAACTAGAATACTATTATACTACAGAAAATTAACATTAACATTCTAATATTATCCGATAAGCAATCCATCTTAAATTGTTCTTTACTTATTTGTTAATTTATTTAGTCAAATGGGCTTTCAATGGAGTGGGCTGAAGAGTGTCTTCCAAAAATTCACATGTAAGGACTAAGAATGTGGTCTTCATTGGAAATAGTGTAATGTAGTTAGTTAAAATGAGGTCATACTTGATTCACGTAAGCCACAAATCAAGCAATGTGTGCCTATATAAAAAGACTAGAGGACACATAGAAATATACACAAGGAAGAAGATCATGTGATGTATAGGCAGAGCTTGAAATGATGCAGCTACAAGCCAAGAAATGCCAAAGATTGCTGGAAGTACTCAGAAGCTGAAAGAAAGGAGGAAGGTTTTTCATCCAGGCCTTCAGAGAGGTGATGGCACTGCTTGCACCTTGATTTCAGACTTCACTAGAGAACTGTGAAAGAATACTTCCTGTTGTTCAAAACCATCTAGTTTCTGGTACTTCGTTATGGCAACCCTAGGAAACCAATACATCCATTATAAAGTAGATATTTTCAACATAAAGAGGGCTATGCGATTTTTTTATTGCAATACAGAAGGGACGACTTTAAAAGTTTTGGCTTCCTTTATATGCTTTCATAACACAAACAAGAATCAGAATAAATTATCTTGGGGCAGAAGGACAAAATTTACATAGGTTAATTGTAAACATTTTTGAATTTAGAAACACACATATCTCTCTAAAAGTGTATTTAAAGGTAGATGATTTTGCAAATGAAAATATATGATAACAGATAATGTGTAATTTTCTGAGAAATGTAAATAATGGTACCCTTGAATATTAGCCATGAATAATAATAGGAGGTAATATAATCCAATCCTTTTCATTTCATGGCTGGAAAACATTGAAGTTTAGTAAAGGTATAATTGTCTTCTCCAAGAGTATTAGTAAGCAGAAAACTTGATATTTAGTACATGTTGCTTTCATACCATTCTTAGATTTTGAAATAAAAATTTAAACTTTATCTTTCCTGCATCCTCCTTCCCTTGAAACATATCTATTGGAGTTAACCTGCATTAGATCAGCTGTGTGAGAATGAGGAAGGGGCCAACCAAAGCATCAGTTTTCTTGTGGTGAAGAAGCATGTGAAGAAGGAGCCAAGTGAGGTAACAACTGGCACTAAGTCAGGACTAAATAGGGAGGTGACAGAGAAAATCAGCACTTGGCATAGAGTTAGGGTTAATTAAGAAGGTGACAAATAAAGCATCAGTTGTTTCTAGGTCATGGCAAAAAGAGCCACTGGTGTGATGACTGAAGAGTGGCCAGAGAGATACACTGGCTCTGGCTTTCAAAATGGAGGAAGGAAGCCACCAATTAAGGGCTGTAGATCATCTCTAAAAGTTGGAAAAGGCAAAATAAAAACAAAACAAAGGAACGACTACAGCAGCGAACTCAGTTCTCTTCTAGAGTCTCCAGAAAGGAACATAGCTCTGTCACTGCCTTGGACTTCTAATTTATAGAATGGCAAGATAATACATTTGTATTGTTTTAAGTCACTAAGTTTGAGATAATTTGTTACAGAAGCAATTCAAAGCTAATAGAAAAACTAAGTTCCGACTAGTACAAAAGCTACAAGTATGAAAAGGGAAGAATCTAGAATAAACTCTTTGTATTAGATTGGAATTGGAAGTAAAGGAGTGAACTGTCAGGCATTCTAGACATGAATATAAATATACCTATGGATTGATAGAGATATGAATGTCTGTTGTGTGTTTATATGTGTATATATGCATATACAGATAGATTCGTATACATTAATACATGAATATGCCATGATCGGTGTGTTGTGTATATGGGTGTTTTCACTTCTTATCTCAGTTCATTTAAAGCCTGGGATTAGCAATATCTCATTAGCAATGAGCATACTTGCTATGCAGATCTTGGATTCTAAATAGCACTTTTTACTTAAAGGAACCAGAGCTTCTAAGGAAATATGACTAGTTCTGGACTGGGTAAAGATAGTGTTAGATAAACCTGGAAAATCTTGTGCCAGAAAGTAATAGAATGCCAAAAGAAGGATGAATTCTTGTCAAAAGACCTAAACTCCAACATAAAGAATCTCTCACAGTAGCCAAACCCAAGACTTTTGGGGGATCAAAATATAGTAAAAAATGATAATATAATGAAAATATATGAGTTCACGACAATAGAAAAAAAAGAAAAATGGGACAAAGAGCAAGTCCTAACAGTAGTAAGACAACCAATAAAGTAGAAGAGATGACAAAATTAGAAAATAAACTTTTGGAAACTATCACACCATTGTCTAGATAAGATTTTTATCAAAGGATGCTAAAAATATAATAGTTTAATGTGGAAAATTGTATTTTTACATTATCAAAGTTTCTCTCTATAGTTTTGTTTTTTTAGTAATTACAGCATGGAATATGGAAGCTTTACAATAGAGAAAGGCAGCACCTCTACCAGCTGATCATGGTTAACATTTGCCAGCAGTGACATAAATCAACATCATGTGTCATGTGCTATAGAATCCACTAAGAATACAGGATGTGTTTGCTGTATTTATGCTAAAAATATAAAACTGGAATCCATTTTTAATGTATATAACCTGAATCTAATCCTGTGGCAGCATTAGATCAACTCAAATATAGGAACAGTCTACAAAATAACAGACCTATAATTTTAAAGAAAAAAAATTAGAAGTCTAAAAGATAAGATTGGATTTTAGAATTTTAAAAGACTGAGGAATAGCTTTAGATTGATTGATTCAAGAGATGGAGCAAAAAATTATATCTCTAACTATATATTGGACTCATTTTCTGTAAAGATGTAGTATTTACCAATATCAGTTTTCTTATTTTACAGACACAATAGAAGAGAATATACTTCTTTTAGGAAATAAACAGTTATTTATCTATAATGAGAAATCATATCTGCATATACACAAATATATGAGAGCAAAGAATGATGTAGTATTGATACAATATTAACAGTTGGAGAATTTAGATAAAGAATAAGGGTGTATGAGTTTCTTTTTATTGTTTTTGTAACTTTTTATGTGAGCATTTTTTTCAGAAGTAAAAGTGAAAGATAAGAAACAGCTAATAGCCACCATGAATAATTTGACTCTCAGAGCTATTCTACTGTTGATAGAATGACTTCTAATCTCAAGGATAGTGCTTTTTATGAGATATTTTTGTTTTCTTCAACTGTATACCATATTAGTAAACCCATTATTTTATTCCCCTGTGTTTATAAGTATTTTCCAGGCTATGATTTTATGTACCTATAATAAATACCTCATGATATTCCATTCATATAATAACATCTTTGAAAATTATGAGCATTTAAGTTTTTAAAATTTTATTGCATCTACATCTATTTTTGTTAAGCTACTACCCATTTTCATGGATGTTGCATAGATGAAATACATTCCCAGATGAACATCAGAAATGGCCATCAAAAAAGATTGATTCATATAGATAACAACTGCAGTCTTGGGAAAAAAGGGTGCTAGAATAAGAGAACAGTAACACCAAATCAGTCATTACTGAGTAATGGTTCTACCTAAAGACTAGGACAAATATTAAATCTTTGATTTCACTACAAGTTTAATAAACTTTATGGACAGGCACTTGCATTGAATAAGTAAATTGACAATTATGAAAGGTTTCAAAACATTTCTCCTTTTAATGATGCATAACTATGAAACTAAGCAACAAATTATTTTTTTGCAAAACATTTTCATGACTGCTTTCGAGTCCTATTTGACAATGTTGATAGATGATAGACATATGATAGAAAGATAGAAAGGAAATAAATGAAATCCTTAGCTATTCAATATTTATTACATTAAAATTCAGATCATTATGTTTCAGATAATATAAAAATGATAAACTAAAAAACATATGTTGTTTTTATTTATCTTCTTTACAGACTTTTTCATAAGAGCTTTTAATTATGACAAATATTAGGGTGCCTGGGTGGCTTCGTTGGTTGAGTGTCCGACTTCAGCTCCTAGGTGATGGTTCGGTTTGTGAGTCCTAGCCCCACATTGGGCTCTGCACAGTTCAGGGCTTGTAGCCTGCTTCAGATTCTGTGTCTGTGTCTTTCTCTGCCCCTCCCCCACTGTGTTCTCTCTCTTTCTCTCTCTTTCTCTCTTTCCCCCCTCTCTTTTGTCTCTCTCTTTCTCTGTCTCTCTCAAAAATAAATGAACATTAAAAAATGTTTTACTTTTTTTTTAATTATGGCAACTATTGATCTAGTATGTGATTTATGAGTGATGTTACTCATAAATTTTATTCACAAAGCTTATTTTAAAAACATAACCAATTAAATCCTTTGAACTGACCACCATTTATTCAATTATATCTGAAATAAGTTTACATGCTTTTTTGTTTTATTATTTTGTTCTTTCAATTGATTTTTTAAACCCTTTATTGAAGCTTTTGTCAGAAAAATGCATAAATCCTTAGCATACAGCTGCCTGGATTATACCAGAGTAAACTCACACACCCATGTCACAGCACTCAGGTCAAGATATAGAACATTACTAACATCCCCAGAAATTCCCTGTGTGCACTAGCACACAGACCCCTGGCTCCTGACAGTTACCACTATTCTGACTTGTTATATCATACATTCATTTTGTCTGTTCTTGAACTTTAATAATTGAAATCATGCAGTATATTCTTTTCTTGTGTCTGGCTTATTTTGCTCAATGTCATGTCACAAAATTAAGTTTATATATTTTATAAATTATGTTTGGACAGATTTTAAATGTGATTTTAAAAGTAGAAGGAATTTGGAAAAACCAACCTGATATTCAAAGAATATCTAATAAAATAAACTAAAATTATTACTTATTTTTGAGCAGAAGGTAACTTAGATAAAGAGTAAAATCAAAAGCTTTAGGATATTTATAGTTATAATATATGAATGTGTATTTTTCACCTCTGGAGAGTATTAGGAAGTTCTGCCCACCTTCATAGCTGAATCCATGTACACTAATTTAATGCAAAAATTCCTTATAACTGAGTATTTTTAGAAAACCAAGGTTTTATGAAGAAAATATGAGATAGGTTAAATCATTACTTGGAATGGACTAAAGACCTTTATCTTTTTTTTCTTTAAAAAAAGGGGGTTGTGGGTATTGGACTCTGATGCACATTTATTATTAAAGAAATACAGCATGGCATTTGGCTGGTCTCCAAACCATTAGAGTTTCATTTGTTTCCTGTCCTCTGGAGGTGGTTTTGAAGGAAAACTAGTGTACCTCTGAGAAAACAGAATTTAAATTCCTAGGAAAAAAGTAGGAGCACATTATTCTATCACATGAGTGGTAAACCATCAAATAATTGAGTCACAATCTCCAATTTATCTTTTTTGGAATTGTTTCTAGAAATAATATATAATTGTCTAATATTTAAAATAAAGTCCTGAAAATGACACCTGAAAACCTTAGAATTTAGTGTATGCTGTGAAATCATAGTTTTTATATAGCTCATACACACACACATACACACACACACACACACACACACACACACTATTTTTAAGAAAATGAGTAATACACAAGAGATTACTTAACAGTGGAATTTATATCCTAAGGGAATAAGTAATGGAGCAGATGGACCAACAAAAATATAAAACTTACACAAAATACTTCTTTGTGGGTTTTTTCCTTCTTTTGTTTTTATCATCAAAGTTTGGAATTAGGGCAAATGTTTCCAAAGGTATTTGTGAATCGGAACAATTATCAACTCCTAGAATTTATAAATATATATAAATATGTATATGTAATATACATATATATGCATGTATATGTTTATGTATGTATCTTCTGAAGGCACAAAAATATGGAAAGAATGATATTTCTTTTAGTGTAGATTTTGTGCACACACACAACACACACACACACACACACCTATACAGCTACTGGTTCAGAAAAACTAATTATACCATATTTCCTACATAATGTTTCCAGTTTGTATAAATACAATCATAAAGTGAGATTGGTAATGGAGTGTTAGGGCATTAAGTTTGCCAAAGTGTTACACTACCCTTAATTAATCCCATTTAGGTTTTTTTCCTCCTTTGTCTTAACGGTGGAAGTTCCAAAATTTCATGATGTAGAAATTATTATTATTATTATTATTATTATTATTATTATTTTAGAAAGATAGTGGGGTGTGTGTGCACATGGGGGAGGGGATGTGGAGTTTGATCTCAAAAATGTGAGATTGTGACCTGAGCCAAAATCAGGAGTCCATCATTTAACCAACTGAACCTCCCAGGCACCTTGTAATGTAGAAACTGTCCATTCTTATCTTCCACTGTTATCTGCTTTTCTGTAACAAAAAGAAAACACCTCTCCTTCTCTGAGACACAATTTATCATCTCAATTCCCTCCTGATTTTCCACCTCTGAAATGATCTTTAAAGTACATGTTCTTCAACTATGTTTTAATCTCTTTCGATTTTTTTGCTGATTTTCTTTTCTAAAAATCCTTGGTACCTTCCTTATTACTATATTCTGTTGAAGTTGTTGATGAAACTACATTGTTGCATCAGTTGGCACCTCTACAATTTCAAGTTCTACAGCTTTGAAACAGTGTTCCTAGTGCCATATATCCTTCCCTCTACCTGTCTTTTATGTCTTTACCTATTTATTTCATTACCTAAAATGATTAATCCACATCTTTATTTTATTTGCTCTAGGAGATGGCATTGTTGGATAATTTAGGGGAAAAGCATGAGACAGCGGTCTTAATTTTTTTCTCATCTGAATGCACATCCCTCCTATTTAAACCATTTACCTAAAACTTATCCTTATTCCTTTTCCTAAGTAAAATGGCCCCACTCCCTTACTTGTTTGTCAGTCTCTAAGCATACTCCTTTCTCTTCTTTTTTAAAAGTACAAAACAACACAACAACCAAAACAATCACAAATGCATATATATCACACGCACCCCACCATCCTTTACATTGCTTTTCTCCCTGTTTCAACCAACCTTCTTGAAGAGGCAATTACTTTCCTGATCTCTATATCCTTACTCCCCATTCAATATACAATTGCCTTAACTATTGTATAGTTTATTATTTTTCCAAGCAATTCACTGATTCCATGTAAAAGAATTACACATGCCTATTTATTTGTAAGTTATTGCTGTGTGCATTTATGTTCAATAAAACTCCTCCAACTCATTGACTGGTATCAGATTTAGAAATATGACTGCCTTTTGTTAATGGAAATGAGCACAAATGATCAATTGTTTGTCCCTGGTTACACCTTTTTGCTTTTTTCTCTGTTGCAAGAACTATAGGTCAAGACAGAGGCTAACCTTTCATCAGGAAGACACATGCTGAGCCATAGCCTACACTAGCCAACATGTAACAATACAAGGAATACAATTTTGTTCTTGTAAGCAAGCTGGGTTTGTTCTGTTGTCATTTTACCACAGCATACTCTGTGAAAATTGAATGATATATAAAATATACTAGAAGGCACAATTTTGGAGATCAGAAGAATGGTGAAATGTGTTAGGGAATGTGGAAACATTTAATACACTATCAAAATCAATAATGTAGAAGAAAGTCATACATCAAATGAACTTGTGGATTTAATACTTTGGTGAAATAGGCTTCATTTAACAAAGTATTACAAGAAAGAAATGAATTGAAAAATGATTGGCCAGTCAGCAAACACAAATAAAAAGAGAACAGGAGGAATTCTGGGACTTTCAGGATTAAAGGATAAAATTGTTACTATTAACCAATCGGTTAAAGAAAATATATAGTATCAATGATTGCTGAATATTCCAACTCTAAAGTCTAATCATGAAGTTCTTTGTTAAATCTCTGATTTGATTTAGTTGGCTCTAGACTAGTATTTTAACTAAGACGAAAGACTTAGAGAAATGAGACTAAAGTTGCTGCCTCTCCAAAGAAAACTGATAAGCTCCAGTGAGTTGCAAATGAATGGGGGGGGGGGGGGAGCAACAACAAAAAGCATGTCTACAAGAAAATTTTATGAACTATTGGTAAAAGTAGTAAAACGTAGCTTTTATGTGATGAATTGCATCTGCCAAAAAGATAAACTGAAATTTTTATTCCTGGTGTCCCAGAATGTGACCATATTTTGAAATGGTTTTATTGAAAATGTAATCAGTAAAATGAACTCATACTGGAGTGGATGGCACCCTTAACCCAGTATCACTGGTACCCTTGCAAAAGAGAGAAATTTGGACACAGACACAGACACCAAGGCAAAATAGACATGTGAATATGGGGGCATAGATTGGAGTTAGGCTGCCACAAACTAAAAAGAATATGGATTTACTAGAACCTGATTGGGCAAGGATGGATCCTCTCCTAGAACCTTCAGAGTGAGTATGTCCCTGCCAACATCTTGACTTCAGACTTCTAACCTCCACAACTGTTGTAGAATAAATTTTTGTTGTTTTTAAATACCTAGTTTATCATTCTACAATGCCTACATTACCCTGATACCAAAATCAAATAAAGATATTATAAGAAAACAGAATTATAGGCCAATATCTCTGATGAACATACATACAAAATCCTCAAAAAATATTTGCAAACTGAATACAAAAATACATTGGAAAAATCACTCACCACAGTTAAGTGGGATTTATTCTTGGGACGCTGGGGTGGTTTAATATTCACAGTTCACTCAGTGTGATATATCACATCAATAAGAGAAAGGATAAACACCATATGATCATTTCAATAGAAGCAAAAATAACATTTGACAAAATACAACATCCATATATGAAAAAAAACTTAACAAAGTAGGTTCAGAAGGAATATACTTAAACTTAATAAAGGCTATGTATTAAAAACTCACAAGTAACATAATACTCAAAGGTGAAAAAATGAGAGCTTTTCCCTTACAATCAAGAACAAGACAAGGATGTCCACTCTTATCACTTTAATTCAACATAGTACTGGAAATCCTAGCCACAGGAATCAGACAAGAAAGAGGAATAAAAGGCATCCAAATTGGTAAGGAATTAAAACTTTTAATATTTGCAAATGACATTATACAATATATAGAAAACTCTAACAGCTCTACCAAGAAACTACTAGAACTGATAAATGAATTCAGTAAGTTCACAGGACACAAAATCAATGTACAGAAATCCATTGCATTGAAGCAACAGAAAGAAATTAATAATCCCATTTACAGTTGCACCAAAACTAATAAAATACCTAGGAATAAATTTAACCAAGAAGGTGAAAGACCAGTATTCTGAACAAACTATAAAACACTGATGAAAGAAATTGAAGATAACAGAAACAAATGGAAAAATATTCCATTTTCATGGATTGGAAGAACAAATATTATAAAAAGATCCATACTACCCAAAGCAATCTACAGATTTAATGCTATCCCCATCAAAATACCAACAGCATTTTTCACAGAACTAGAACAAATAATCTTAAAATTTGAATGGAACAAAAAAAATTTGTATGGAAAACTAATAGCATTTTACATTGCACTAGAACAAATAATCCTAAAATTTGTATGGAACATAAATTTGTATGTGTGTGCCTCCCCCACATATCCAAAACAACCTTGAAAAAGGAGAGAGAACTGGAGGCATCACAACTCCAGATTCCAAGTTATACTATAAAGCTATAATAATTTAAAACTATGGCATTGGCACAAAAATAGATACATAGATCAATGGAACAGGATAGAAAGCTTAGAAACAAACCCATGATTATGTGGATCAATTAATCTCTGAGAAAGAGCCAATAATATGCAATGGGAAAAAGACAATCTCTTCAATAAATGGTGTTGGGAAACTGGATCACTCCTTTACACCATTCACAAAAATAAACTGTAAACGGATTAAGGATATAAATGTGAAACAGGAAATCTTAAAAATCCTAGAAGAGAGCACAGCCAATAATTACTCTGACATCAGTGATAACAACATTTTTCTAGATAATGTCTCCTGGGACAAGGGAAAGAGAAGCAGAAATGAACTATTTGGACTACATCAAAGTAAAAAGCTTCTGCTCAGCAAAAATAATAATAATAACAACAACAAAACTAAAATACAACCTACTGAATGGAGAAGATACTCATGAATAACATGTCTGATAACAGGTTTGTATCCAAAATATATAAAGAACTTATGAAACTCAACACCCCAAAACCAAATAATCCAATTAAAAAAAGGGCAGAAGACATCAATAGACATTTCTCCAAAGAAGACATTCAGATGTCCGATAGACACATGAAGTGATGCTCAGCATCACTCATCCTCAGGGAAATAGAAATCAAAACCACAGTGAAATACCACCTCACACCTGTCAGAATGGCTGAAATCAAAATCACCAGAAACAGTGAGTGTTGGCAAGAATGTGGTGAAAAGAGCGGCACCTGGGTGGCTTAGTGGGTTAAGCAGCCGACTTTCACTTAGGTCATGACCTCGCGGTTCGTGGGTTCGAGCCCCGTGTCGGGCTCTGTGCTGACTGGCACTCAGAGCCTGGAGCCTGTTTCAGTCTGTGACTCCCTCTCTCTCTGACCCTCCCCTGTTCATACTGTCTCTCTCTCTCTCTCCTAGAAATAAATAAAACATTAAAAAAAAAAAAAAAGAATGTGGTGAAAAGATAAAGGAACCCTCATGTAGGTGGGAATGCAAATTGGTGAAGCCACTGTGGAAAACAGTATGGAGGTTCCTCAAAGTTAAAAATAGAAGGACTTTAGGATCCAGTAATCACATTACTGGGTATTTACCCAAAGAACAAAAGCACTAATTTGAAAAGATATATGCACTTCTACGTTTATTGCAGCGTTCTTTACAATAGCCAAACTATGGAAGCAGCCCACGTGTCCATCTATAGATGAATGGATACAGAAGAGGTGGTATATATATACAAGGGAATATTATTAAGCCATAATATGAATGAAATTTTGCCATTTCCAACAACATAGGTGGAACTAGAGAGTATAGTGCTAAGCAAAATAAGTCTAAGAAGACAAATGCCATTTGATTTCATTCAGATGTGGAATTTAAGAAACAAAACAAATGAACAGAGGGTAAAAATAGACAAACCAAGAGGCACCTGAGTGACTCATAGTTAAGTGTCTTACTCTTGATCTTGGCTCAGGTCATGATTTCATGGTTTGTGAGTTTCATCCCTGCATTGGGCTCGGCACTGGCAGGATGGAGTATGCTTGAAATTCTCTCTCTGTGCCCCCCCCCCCAAATAAATAAATAGACTTTGAAAAAAAAACAAGAAAAAGACCCTTAACTATACAGAACTAATTGATGGTTATGAGAGGGAAGGTGGGTGGAGGGAAAGGTGAAACAGGTGAAGGGGACTAAGAATCCACTTAACTTGATGACCACTCAGGAATGTACAGAATTTTTGAATCACTATATTGTACACCTGAAAGTAATATAACTCTGTTTTAACTATGCTGGAATTAAAATTAAAAAAAAAAAAGAAACTTAAAAAAGAAGTTGGTAAAAAGTAAAATAAAATAACTATCTAGTTTGTGTTCCTTGTCATTGCAACCCTAAGAAACAAATACTCTAGCAAAATCTGACTAAGACAGTGACACTCAACAGTGTCCAGCCCAGACTACTCTCCCAAATCTCCCAGATTTCAGTATTAAATATCCAAAACACGATATTTTAAATGCCTGGCCTTTCAAACCAAATACATACCCTATGCAAAACACATCATATTCCCTCTAACAAACGTTAATCATCTATATGTTTTTCCCTTAGTTGGTGACAGTACTGTCCAGTGATCATGCAAACCAAAAGCCCTGGATTAATTCTTGACTCCTCCCCATTTTTTTTCTCTCACATATCATTCACTCTTTATATTACCTTTTTAAATTGTCCAAAATCTGTCATTGCCAAGTCTACTGTGGTTCCTGGGCTTATCCTCTCACACATGGGCAGTTAACTTGATGTATTAGATCATTCTATTCTTTTCTCTTTGCTACCATCCCCACACTCTAATCCTCAGAGAGTTTATTCTCATTTTCTTTTAAAGTCTCCTATTCTGTTGCTTGTCACATTAAGTTCAGTAATCCCTATATTTTTTTCTTCAACCTTATTATTTTATTACCCCACACATGATTACTGGGTGATTTTACTTACTCCCTTAGTAACTATCATATTTTGTACTCTTCCTACCTGCTGTTTGATACTCTGGAACCAAATAGACTCAGATAATAAAGGATTCTTTACTATTCAAACTTGCTGTACAGAATCTTGCTATTTAATCTCTCTCAAGAGAAAGTCAGAAATTGTTATTCAGATAGCTAACTTGACAGTGTTCAGGAGCACATTATTTCCTGAGCTCAAAAACCACATTTTTAGCTGCTTCTGTGATCTCTCCACATGAATGGCCACAGGCACCTTCAGTTCTATGTATTCTAACATGGACTCCCCCCTGCCTATTTCCTATTTACTTCTGTCTATCTCCCCTCATTCCAAATAATCTTTTTAATTTATGAGCTACTAACCATCCCATAAATAAGATTTGAAGCTTTTGAATTACTCTTTACTTCTCTCCAACTCACTATTAGGCTCTAATATATGTATGTTTTTAACAGTTCTGAACTTGTCTCTTTTCACCATCCCTAGTGTCAGTTCAGTTAGGTTCCTGAATGTTCTTTCATCTAAATCCCTCGGATTCCAAATTTCTTAACTCAGCCTGAAGGAACCTTAATTATCTGGCTGTACCCAGACCTTCTGGTATCATCTTCAAATACTTTATACCATATCCACTCAAAAAAAGTATTTTCCCCCCTTGGTACTGGTTATTTATGTTCTCTCTCTCATTTTTAAAAAGGCCTTCTTGACAGTGATTTATCAATTAATTGTTATTCTTAATGCATTAAATTTTGGTGTGCTTGAATCTTTTCTGATGTTTTCATTTTAATAATTTCTGCTTTTTATTATTTTTACTACATCATTTGATTGTTTTCATTTTTTTTTACTATTATCTTGAAATGATAGTAGTTCATTGAATTCCATCATTTAGTCTTTTCTAATGCAAGCAGTTAGGGCTAAAATTCCACCTCTAAAGATGGCCAGTTGTTTTGATAACATTAATTTCATTATCATGCAATTCAAGACATTTTATAATTTTATTATAATTTTCTTATTTGTCTATCATGTTATTTTTTCATTTATCTTTTTATGGTAATTTCTTGCTAAATAATACTATGTTGATATAAAACATGCTCTATGACTTTAATGTTTTGAAATTTTTTGAAACCTACTTTATGGCATATGATATGTTCAGTTTTTGTAATTCTTTAATGTGTGCTTTAAAAGACTATATTCTACAACTTCAAGTATTTAATATATATTAATTAGGTCAAATACCTAATTGTATTTCCTAATCATATACATTTTTTGTGTCTTCTTTTTACTCTGTGTGATCCACCAGTTATTGAGAGAAGTGTTAAAAATCTTTCACAATGATGGCATATTTGTCATTTTGTCCTTGAAGACCTTTCAAGTACTTTGTTATATACATTAGAGGTTATGTTATTAGGTACACACTAATTTAGAACTGCTATATTTCTAATGAATTGCAACTATATCATTACATATCTGACATTTCCCCCAAGCATGCATTTTATTTTATAATGTATACATTTTTTCAGAGATCAGAGCTACAAACAGCTTTCCCTTGTTTACATTTTGCAAAATACATATTTTTTTCATTCAGAGATTTTATGTATCTACTTATGAGCAACATGCAATTAGATTTTTGTTTTTTAGTTGTAACATTTGACAACTTAATTTGAAAAACTTCTGATACAATTTGGATTTTAATCTACCATCTTACTTTTGCCTTCTTATTGTCTTTGTTCTGTTGCTGATTCTCTCTAGGCAGAATTCTGATGGTCCACAAGATTCTCACTCCTTAACGTATGTACCCTATATAATCCCCTCTTTAGTGTGGGGCAGACTAGTGAATGTGATGAGGTATCACTCCACGATGAGATCAGTATCGAGTTGATTTTGAGTTAGCCAAAAGAGAAATTGTCTTGGGTGGACCCTACCCCAATTAGACAAGATTTAAAATAAGGTGATGCATTCCGGAGATGTTCTTCTGCTGGCCTGAATGAAGAAGATTGTCATGTGATAGAAAGAGCCCCAGGACAAGGATCTAGGAATGGTTTTAGAAGTGAGTGATCCCCAACCAAGTGGTAGTAAGAAAACTGGAACTTTAGTCATGTGGCCAAATGAAATTAATTTTGCAACAACCTGATGGAAGATAGAAATATATCATTTTCAGGGCGCCTGGGTGGCTTAGTCGGTTAAGCGTCCAACTTTCACTTAGGTCATGATCTCGTGGTTCGTGGGTTCGAGCCCCGCGTCGGGCTCTGTGCTGACTGCCGGCTCAGAGCCTGGAGCCTGTTTCAGTCTGTGACTCCCTCTCTCTCTGACCCTCCCCTGCTCACGCTGTCTCTCTCTCTCCTAGAAATAAATAAAAAATATTAAAAATATATATATATATCATTTTCTAGAATGAGTCTCCAGATGAATACGCATCTGGCCAACAGCTTGATTTCAGCTTTGTGAGACTCTAAGAGGACCCAGCTAAAACATGGGTGTGAACTGTGAAAACTTGGATAATAACATTGTGTTGTTTTAAATTGCTAAGTTTATGATAACATTATATAGCAATAGAAAACAAGTATATCTCCTTTGCTTCCTTTTGAATTGACTAGTTTTCCCTTTTATTTATTCATTTTTTTCTATACTGTTCACTTTGTAGTTATAATTTAACATTCTTTTACTGCTGACCATTGAAATTATACCTGTGCATTCCCAGCATATCAATAATATTAATTCAAGCATGCCATACCCTCATATTCAATTCATGTCTTTAGAATACATAATATGAATTCTCCCTCCTAAGATACTTTTTTGTGAATTTCAATCATGTTAAACCAAATAAAGTGTTACTATTTTTATGTTGTTAATATTTATATATTTTCCCTCACATTTTCATCTTAATTTTATTCTTTTCATTTCTTCTTGCCATATCTACAAGCTTCCATCTCAGAAGTTTTTGTCTCAAAAATATACTTTAGTGTTTTCTTTAGTTCAGTCCTGCATGTGACAAAATCTTTCAGGTATTTTTTTTTTTTCCCCAAAAATGCCTTTATTTCAAATGTATCTTTGAGGATATATTTGGTAGATATATTTGGTAGATATAAAATTCCCAGTTTGGCCAAAATTTCCAACACTCCATTTCTTCATCTTTACCTAATGAGCCTGACAGAAGTTCTCCTCAAATTCTCTTAATGGATGGCCAAATCCATTAAGTGGAAGACAACCACAAATAATAGCTTAATTTCTCTAAATTTTTATTTTTTGGAACTTTCTTCGATCACTACTACTTGGATTTATCATCAATTAAATTGCTTTAACATATATTTTTTTTGGATTTTCTGGATGTTCTGAGGGGGAAAAGATTGGCCCAAAGTATCCAAATGTCATTACGTAAAGACATCCTTCAAACAAAAGCCATTGTTAACCAGGAAAATCTGACCGTGTAACATCAAAGTCCTGATACCCGTCCTGGTTAGATCAAAAGGAGATGATTGTGTAAAAAGTCTTGGGGTCCCTGGGTGACTTTGTTGGTTATGTGTCCAACTCTTGGTTTCAGCTCAGGTCATGATTTCATGGTTTATGTGTTCCAGCCCCACGCGGGGCTCCATGCTGATGGTGTGGAAACTACTTGGGATTCTCCTCCTCTTCTCTCTTTCTCTCAAAATAAATAAATAAATAAATAAATAAATAAATAAATAAATGTTAAAAAAAATTAAATAAAGATAAAATAAATAAACTAAAAATTATTTAAAAAATCTTTTGTAAGTCAGATTTAATTCATTTGTCATTTCACCCATTGTACTTTCTTATAACAGTGTATTCTATAATGTTAACTCAATAGTCCTTGGGTATTCTGAATATTTGTTGTGTGTATATATAGTTTGCTTACTTAATCTTTGCTTCAAGAACTCTGTTTACCACTATATTTTTGTCATTACTTATAGTTTATAATTGATTACAATATTGCAAATTTCCTTCAGCATCTTTATAAAGTTCATCTACTTTTGAAACTAAAAACATTGGATAGCTGCTATTCATATTTCGGGTGTTTTCACATAGTTTGAAATGTGAGGCACATTTACTTTTTTTCACCACATTTTTCACCACAATATTTACTTTTTTTCACCACATTTCAGTACACATAAGAACACTATTAGTTTTATTTTTCAACTTACCTGGATGTACTTCTTTCCGCTAGTCAACCTCATCTGCTTCTCAAAGCCATCTTTTTAAAAAAAATTTTTTAACATTTATTTTTAAGATACAGAGAGAGACAGAGTGCAAGCAGGGGAGGGGCACAGAGAGAGGGAGACACAGAATCCCAAGCAGGCTCCAGGCTCTGAGCTGTCAGCACAGATCCCCATGCAAGACTCAAACCCATGAACCTGCAAGATCATGGCCTTGAGCCAAAGTCAGACACTTAACTGACTGAACCACCTGGGCACCCCTTGAAATTATCTACTGCTTAATCTGTTTAGAAGTTGGTCTAATGCAGGGCATCTAGGTCACTCAGTTGGTTAAGTGTCCGACTCACCTTTGACTCAGGTCATGATCTCATGGTTCATGTGAGATGGATCTCTGCTCTGATAGTGTGGAACCTACTTTGGATTCTTTCTCTCTCTCTCTCTCTCTCTCTTTTTCTGCACCCTCCCCCCATTCATGCACACGTGCTTTCATTCTCTCTCTCAAAATAATAAACATTAAAAAAAAGGAAAGTAGTCTAGTGACCAAAAGACATGTATTTAATGTTTTCTATTTGTTGTGATGCCCACTGATAATCTTTTTCTAAATACCCCACCACACATAGATGCCTCCCCTAATCCATCATGTTGGGTGCAGCATGCACTTTTATAGCTCTCTTGGGCATTATTCTAGTTCACATGAGACATGAGTTATAATCCCTTACCAGAGATCTTTCCCCTTCTTATATTTCAGTTAGTCCTCAATCCTGTCAACTATAGCTTACTTCCTCCACATTAGCCACTGGTGGGACTCTTTATAAATGCACTTAATAACCAGAGTCATGGCACTTGTTACTTGGTATATTACCACAAACCCTATTGACAGTCGCCTAATAAATAGTTCAATTAACTGGAGAAAGTGATTCAACCTTTCTAGGTCCTTGTTTCCTCATTTCTAAAATTGAGAGAAAAAGAATACCTAATTCATAGCATTGTTGGAAATTCTATATAATATATAACATGAAACAATAATAGTGCTGAGACCTAATGATCATTCATGCAGTCATTATTGCCATATTATTATGGGTTCATCTGTTTTCTCTCTTTGCATATGGTTTTCATTTGTAGAGTGAAATCATTAGTGGCATACATTTTGTGTTCTAAAAGATGTTAGCTACTTCCAAAATGTATTAATTGTTCATATGATAGAGGAAAATATTCCAAAACCTACTTGCCACCTGGTTCTATCATGTTCTTTCAAAAATACATTTTAGATATTGTGAGTAAAGTTGTTATTTTGAGGTTTGTTTGTTTGTTTGTTTGTATCTTAGACCAAATACAGAAGAATGAGAAAAAAAGGCATTAACAAGAAACAAATTACAGCATATGTCCATAAAATTTTATAAACAGTATGTTCTCCTGTTTACTGCTTTTATAAATGTACATCTTTTGAAGTTGTTTACCAATATTGAAGCTCCATATTGCAATAATCTAAGCTCTAAATAACATTGAGTAAATTAGTGAATGAATTTAAAGGATCTTTTTTTTTTTTTTTTTTAATATGGATAGCCCTAAGTGTCTAAGAACATGAAGTCAGACCACAGTAAGAGTACATAGCTCAAAATCTTACTCTTTTCTAGTGTGTGTCTTCTCATGAGTTTGGAGCAGGATGAAGTTGGTTAAAAAAATCTAAATGTAACAATTTTCTTTTACAATTTTTCATCTGCATTATGTGATTGTCAAGATAGATGCTAATTTTACTTTAAGAGCAAATGTAGGTTAAACGTAAGGTATATTTAATTGTGTGTATGTCCATTCAATACATGATAGTGGAGGTATATAAAATCATAAGAAAAAGTGGAAAAATATCAGTGTATTGATATGTGTTGATCTTAGAAACCATTTTGTTTTCTTTTTCTCTTACTCCTATTCCTCCTCATCTTCCTCCTCTCTGTCTAAGCTATATATCCTCCAGATTGCATGAAGAAAGTTATTAGAAAGTCTAAACATCTGAATACCTCAATTATAATTCATGCAATAGTATTTTTACATAATATATGTGTTTTCCATTCTACAAAGATTGAGTTTAAGAAAGGTTATGTATATTATAATTAAATGTTGCTTTTAAATGATATGGTAAAAACTGATATTCTTATCCATAGTATATAATTCTAAACTGAATACAGTTTTACTAATTGTATTATTATGTAATCACTTACAATTGTTCATTTCACTTATTAAATTGTTATTGATTTATTATATATTTATTTAATTATTACTATTATTGTTAAATTATTAGTTACATCAATTAATGATTAGGCCAGAAGTTAAGAGTCTATTTATTGCATACTCTCAGGTGAGACACTATGTAAAATGATATCTTAGAAATTCTTGAAACTGTATATATGTATGAAATAAAATAGTTTGAGTATTAATTTTCACATACTATCTGTTATTTTTTATTATTATTGTCATAAATCTAATTATATTTTTAACCCTGCAACTAGATAATAATGACAGACTCTTACATTAGTGTCCCTCATAAACAATATATTTTGGTATACACATGCTTAGGTAGTCTACTCTCACATCAGTTCAGCTTGGCCACGTGATGTAGATTAAACTATGCGGCATCAACAAGAATGGTACAGAGGTTTGATAATTACTTGTACACTGAGACTTGCCCTCCACATCCTCTTTTGGATCTGTAAGCCACTATGTGTAGATGTCCAGCAACTCTGTTGTAGTATCCACAAGGGAAAATAATTTTTTAAGGTGTTCTGTTAGCACCCAGATGCTCCAGCTCTCTCAGATTCTCTGGTGAGGCTTCAAGCATGAAGGAAGAAGCCGTTTTGAACATTTCATCCCTATCAGACAGCACAGGGAACAGATCTGTGTCCAGTTCCAATGGCAGAATAATTAAAATAAAAATTTGTTACTTTATTTAAGCCTTTAAGTTTTGGGGTGATCTTGTGCAGCAATACACCACTGAATCAGCAATATAATTATTGTTCTATGATCAAACAGTCGTTTATGTTCATGCATACTTATACTACCTTATTTGTTCACCTTCAAACAGCTATATCATAATCCTTTCTTATAGAATAATGTTTATTCTTGAAATGAATCTATTTGAAGATTCAGTGAACTCTCAGATTTTGTTTGTATGAAAATGCCTTGATTTTGTTCCATTTTAGATTGATGACTTACATTAACCCATTATTTACTGTCACCACTTTGAAGATAATTCACTCTCTTTGTTGTTATATTAGACTATCCACTGCTATTAATTAGTCTAATTGTATATTGTTGTAGGCATTCTTCCCTTTCTCTCTAGTTACTTTCTTGTTTATCTTTTTCATTTTTATTCTATAGTTTCACTGTGATGTGACTGGGTATATTTTTCTTTATTTTTGTTTCTTATTTGTTTTCTTTCAGTTGGAGTGTGACTGAATCACATGATACATCAATTCTGGACAAATTCCAATGATTGTATGTTCAAATTTGTCTTCTCCTTTTTTCTTTGTTTCTTTTACTCTTGGAAATTAATTTAGTCTTAGTAGGAATTTTTATTCTATTCTCCTTTTTGAAATCTATGAGTCATAGTCTCTTTTTATTTACATTATACAAAACATTTTCTGTTCTAACTTCTAGTCTCCATTTACTAATTACTTGTTCTGTATCTTCAGTATAATACATATACATACATGTATCTTCCTTTCAAAGTCTATGTTCCTTTATCACACCTGCATGGTCTGATGTAGTAGTCTTTTCTTTTTATGTTTTGAATTCAATTTAATATTTTAAAAACTGATTTTTACATCTGTATTTCAGAAGGCAAATGTGGATTCCAAGTCACTGTATTTTAAATTCTTTTGACTATCACTACCAGCAGTCTGTTCAAGGAAATTTTCTTTTTTTTTTCCTTTCTGGCAAATTGTCCTTTTATTTTTTTTTTTTCATCAGCTTTGTTCAGGTATAATCGACAGATAAAATTTCAGTATATGTTAAATGTACAATGTGATGATTTGATATACATTGCAGAAGGATTATTAATACATCTGTCATCTCACATATCTCCTCTTTTTTTGTGTAGATCACATAACTTTTCCTTTTATTAATTTCAAAAATATAATAGTGCCATCAGTTGTAGTCACTATGTTATACATTAGATAATTACTCATCTCAGAGAAATTTTCTTGAATTTTGATTCTGTGCTATGTGGCTATTCTATAAATTTAGGAGAACACTAATGGAAATTGTTGAGTTGCTTTTCTCCAAAGAGTACTTGTTTTTTGCTAAAGCTGGGGAGTTTTCTACTGGCAACTGCTTCCATTTAACTTTTGAGCTTTGAATATTCCAGACTATATGAGTAATATGTGCTTTTCAGGCTGTGTCTATTTGTCATGGAAGATGTTTTTACCTGCCAAGAGCCATGGCTGAGGTCATGGAAATTGTATATAATCTGTTCCTTTGCCTGGTGCTTCATGTGATATTCTCAGCTCCAGTCTCAGATCTAGGAAAGGCACAAAACCTGTCTTTAGTCTTCATCACAGATGCAAAAACATGTCTCTATTTTTCTGTGTGACAAATGTCAAGCGAGAGTCTTGTTTTTGTTTTCTTTTGTATGTTTCAACATTTTGTTTTCTTAGCATTCTAGATTCCTGTTGCCTCTGTATTGAACACCCTAGATTTCCTTTTAATTATTTTTTTTTCTTTTCTTTTCTTATTGCGGGCTCTGCTATGTGATTAAAATTACAGTTATTGAAATGTATCCAGTATCTAGGTGTTTTGTGCTAAGATGTTTCTTGCATGGCTGACCATAATCTGAAAATGACATTTCTACTTTTTATTCTACTTTGATGACATATCATATTTTAGTCTTTGTATTCAAATTTACATTTAAATTTTAATAGTTAAATAATCTTTTTATCCTATTCTTTAGAATTCTTTTAGGTTATTTGTTTAGTTCATAGACTGCATACTTTTGATAAATCTTTTAGTTCTATATTTTGGATCAGTAATCAGCCAGCATTTCATTAATATATTTACATTATTTATGTTATTTTTCTGGAAAGCCTATGCATTTAATTTTGTGCTTGTGGATATCATTTCATTTGATTTATCAGAGAAAATATGAAACATTGCACAAGCAGCTAAATCAATAGAAGTATATTACCTTATATAGCAGGAAGTCTGAAGGTATGCTGTTTTAGGTGTAATTATTCCAGCCATAGTGTAACATCAAGACCTTAATGCTTTCCATTTTCTTCTCTGCCATTTCCTGTGTCTTGTCTTTTAACCTCAAGTTTGTATACTTGTGATCACAAGATAATCTCCGCTAGCTCAAGTTTTAACTTGCTACCTTGGCAGCAACTTTTGATTAGAAGAACCGCAACTATGATTGGTTTTCCCTATGCATACACTTCTGTCAGATATTTAAGCAACATCAAGATTCTATTAATTATGGAAGTAGGAGACTCACTATGATATGAAAAAGTAATGGAATCTGCCACAAGATCCTTTAGTATATGATAAATGCTTTGTGAATATGATAGTTATCAGCCTTTTTTTAAATAAAATTAATGTAATTATATCTATTTTGTATATGTATATTTGTTTTATATATTTGTATATATGTTATACTTCATTTTATATATTTTAAAATATACATTATATATATACATATATATTATATATACAAATAATTAACTCATCCCTGACTTTTTTGAAATTAAGGCTGTGCTTAACATTCTGATTTATACAATACTACTGGAAAGGAGAGCATTTTAGAATAAAGATATATGAAATGTATTTCTACAACAAAACCACAATGAATGTGAGGGTCACTCTTCTATATATTAAAGAAAGCTAAATATCTCACAATTATAAAGTATATTTGACGTTGCATTCCTAATGAGAATTCAGTGTCACAGTTATATTAGGCAAAACATAAAACAATATATAAAACAAATAATAGAGTAACAGATAAGAAAACCACAAAATAAAAATATCTGAAAATAGTTTATTATATTTATATACCTTTCTTATAGTTTCCTTGGATTTCTTTAAATGAGGAAAAAATGGTTATTCTTTTAATAAATTTGTCTTGGGTAAAAATAAAGTTGAAGAGAAGATAAAATTTTTCTCCAAATAACAGCATTCTTTGAAAGACAGTGTGGTATACAAGATATACGTGGAGCTTAATGTCAACTAATACTCTGATTCAATCTACTTTCTTCTCTTAACTTTCTCACTTTGAGCAAATAATTGAAACAATATGACTTTTAGTTTTTCTATGAGAATAGGAATAGTCCTGGTTTGGTTTGGTAGGAAAAGATTCACTTAATCTGCTTCCTAAAGGAGGATAAATCATGTACAAGGTGAGGAGTGACATAGACCTTGCTCTTTTCTGAGTGAAAAAAAAAAACTGTAAATTCAGCTAAATATCACAGAGAAGCTAAAAAAGCATATTATGTCAACTTCTAAGAATATATATATTCTTATATATTTTAGAAGAAATTGAAACAAGTATGAAATATGAAAAAAACCGATGTCATGCTTGCCATTAGTCAACCAGCAAGTATTCCACTATGTAGGTCATCTAAAATTCTGCAAGCACCAGTATCAAGATTTTAAAAAATGATCCCAATTTCTATTGGTGTACCTACAGAAATTATAGTAATTAGCACAAGCTTCCAAAACAAAATACCATACCATAGATTGAGTGGCTTAAGCTACAGAAATTTATTTTCAGCTACAACCCATGCTACATAGAACATATTAAAACCCACTGAATAAAATAAGAATTAATGGAATACACATTTGATACAAACAAGTTGAAGAGAAGGTAATGCTCTTTCTTGCACAATAAACTTACTGTATAAATTTAGAAGATATTGTGACATTTTAAACTGACTGTCTGGCAACAACCATAATAATTGATTTATGCAAGGGCTAACACTTGATAAAATTATTGGGAAATAGTTTGATGAGTTATGGATTATTTACATATATATCAATTACTTATATCAATTACTTATATCAATGGGAAGAAGTTGACATGAAGTGCCTTCCGATATAATTCACTGAGAAGAAGAAAGCATCGTTTCTGTGACATTCCTGCTATTAAATGCATAACATAATTTAAATTATGGGGAAACATGAGACAAATCCACATTGATCAACATTGTACAAAATAATTTCAGTGTACTCTTTGAAATTATCAGTGCCCTAAAAGTAAACAGAAAACTGAGAAATTTCTCCTTATTAAAGGAGATTGTTGAGAAGCAGTGTGATCCATTATTTTCTTTTACTGTAATATTACTGACAAAATGGAAATCTGAATTAATGCTATAGACAATAGTATTTGTATGACTTTCCTGTGCTTATGTAAGAAAATATTTTTGTTTAGGAAATACACACTGAAGTATTTAAGGATAAAGTGAAGTACTGTTTCCTACAGTACTATAAAATACTATAAAATACTATAAAAATATGCAGAGAGAGAATGATAAAGCAAAAGTAGTAAAAGGTTTGACATTTGGGGAAGCTGAGTGATGTGGAAGTTGGAATTCTTTGTATTATTCTTGTAACCTTTCTGTACCAAATATTTTGTCAAAGTAAAACTTTGAAAGAACAATAAGGGTTTTCAATCTCACAATCTCTTACTTTGTTTTTTTTTTTTTAATTTCTACACCAGGCAAGTGACATTTACAAAAGCTTTAAACCTGTCTTTAAAACTTCTGCATCTAGACAATGATAAGTCACCTTAACTAACTGACCTTGTAGACTACTCACTTGCAGGAAGGTGTCTGGCTAAAGAGAAGAAAACTTGGATTATGTGTCTTTCCCATACAATATTTTTTCACTGATTATTATCACTCCAGAAATACTTGGCAAGGGAGAAGTTATGTGAAATTCAAATCTTTTCAATGGTTTTTCTTTCAGAAGCTTGATAAGAGTTAGTTGATACAACTGCTAAAATTAGGTTTAAGGATTATCCATGGATAATTCCTTCTCAGTTTTTGTGTTTATCTATGAAACCACCATTTACCTGTCACCCTAAAATGGGCTTATTTTTTCACTCATCATCTCTGTCTCTGTGAAAATCCTTTAATTAGTTTCCAAGTTCCTATTTTTTCCCTTAAAAATTCTCTTTATTTTGTATAAATTCTCAACTGCATAACTTTGTTTTATAAATCGCTTTATTGAGGTGATTGATTGTGATTGATATGTAAAAAGCTATTCATATTTGATGTACAGAATTTGAGAAGTTTGGAGTTTGCATAACTTTCTTTTTTTTATATTATTATTATTATTATTTTTAATGTTTTATTTATTTCTAGGAGAGAGAGAGAGACAGCGTGAACAGGGGAGGGTCAGAGAGAGAGGGAGTCACAGGCTGAAACAGGCTCCAGGCTCCGAGCTGGCAGTCAGCACAGAGCCCGACGCGGGGCTCGAACCCACGAACCGCGAGATCATGACCTAAGCGAAAGTCGGATGCTTAACCTACTAAGCCACCCAGGCGCCCCAATTACTTTCTTATTAAGAGCATTCTAGGGGCACCTGGGTGACTCAGTCAGTTAAGCGTCTGACTTCAGTTCAGGCAATGATCTCTCAGTTGGTGGCTTCAAGCCCCACATTGGCCTCTGCGCTGACAGTGCAGAACCTGCTTGGGATTCTTTCTCTCTCCCTCCCCCTCCCCCTCTGCCCCTACCCGATTTGAGTGGTCTCTCTCCCTCTCTCTCTCTTCTCTCTCTCTCTCAAAAATAAGTAAACTTAAAAAAACTTATATATACATATATATGTATATAAGCATTCTAATCTCTCCCTTTTGGCTATTGGTTGAGTCCAGTTTTTAATACTTCATCCCTAGAATCAAACCATATCTGGATTGATAAATTATTTATATCTCATATTATATAATGGTTTCCACTTCTTTGTTCGTTTAACTTTACTGTTATTTATCAACTTGATTTTAACTTTTTTTTTAAAATTTTGTTTTTATTGTTAATTTTTGCGAGAGAGAGATAGAGACAGAGTGTGTGCAGGGAAAGGACTGAGAGAGGGAGACACAGAATTCAAAGAAGGCTTCAGGTTCCAGGCCCAGAGCTGTCAGCACAGACCCCTAGGCAGGGCTTGAACTCATGGACCACGAAATCATGAACTGAGCCGAAGTTGGACACTTAACCAACTGAGCCACCCATGTGCCCCTATCCATTTGATTTTAAGTAAATTTTAAGCAAAGTCCTCTACTTCTGTAGCTTTATAAATCCAACATAATATAAATGCTTAGCAAGTACTCACTAAACATTTATTAATTTATTTGAAAAATAAGGAGTGCCTTTTAATGTTTCCACACTTGGTATGTGTCAAACTAATCTTTTAAGCCCTGTTTTTTATGAGTAGACACATACAGGTCAATTAAAAATATGCATAAACAAGATCATTTCAAACGTTGAAACATGCTATGAAGGAAATAAAGTATGATTGATGTCTGTGACTGGCAGGAAAGGTTGGCTTAGATTGAATGATCCATAAGGGCTTCACTGAGAAAATGACACTTGAACTGTGAGCAGCTGTAGTCACCTAGATTTGGGCAGAGTCAAAGCATGCATGCATGATCAAATATAAGAACAATTTTGCTGTATTGGCAAAAAAAAAAAAAAAAAAAGCCATCTGACTGCAACTTAGTGATTGAGGGATAGAGGCAAGTTAAGAGCAATAGGCAGTACAAGTATGATTTTTTTCCCTAAAAACAGTAAGAAGAGAGTGATGTTTTCATCTTAGGACTGTCATCGAAAATTTTTACTTTTTAATCACTCCAATTGGATAAAAATAGACTTATTATTTGGAGAAAAGAATTTGGAATAAGGAAATCCTTGTGACAATTACAACGATTCAGATAAATAATAGTAGCTTCGTGTGGGTTTATAGTGGAGTTTCAAAGGGGTTAATGACTTTGGGATATTCAGAGAATTAATTTGATTTGGCCATTGTAGAAAAGGACAAGAAATGAGTCCTAAGCTTTCAACGTTAGCAAGCAGATTAAAAATAAAAAAAAGGACTATGGGACTGAAAATGGATATGTGAGTATGAATATATTAGGGAGATCAAGGCTACCACCATAGTCATGTTAAATCCTGTCTGTAGACATCCATGCTGTGTTATGAAGGAGGTAGTTTGATATAGGAGCTTAATGCACAATGGAAATATCAAGGCTAGAAACATAAATTCAGGAGTCATTGACAAATAAATTGATATTTTATATAAATAAATGAATATCAAAACATATGGATAATTTATTATAAATACTGAATGATCCTAATGTAGTTTTGCATTCATGTTGCTGTTTTTTTTCTGCAAGTAAAATTTACTAAAAGCTTTTATTTCAAAATTACACTGATTTTTTATATTCTAAGGGCAGTTCATCTACAAATGAATCTTAATTCTAGAAATTATTTTCCTGATAATCATGTTTTTTTAATTCTATTTTGAGATTATTTTTGCCTGGGGGAAAAATGCTTCAAGAAATGAAGTACACCTTCATTTCTTTACAAATAAATATGTTTTCCAAAAGTAATGATTTCATTTACTTAAATTTTTTCCTTAATTACTAGCATAAGTAAATATGAAGCATAGATAAGGAAACAATATTTATCTTGTAACTTTTGTTCAGATCTTTTCTAATGTCGGCACAAATCAAAGAATTCAGAAACTATTCTAGAAGTATTTTCTCTCAAGTCCCATTGGCTGAATTGTGGTTGGTAATGGTCTGTAAAAGGAAAGCCAATTTGCCCCTTGATGGAGATTACTGTACCAAATGTAGCAAAGAGCTTCAGAAAATGTGACACGCTTTCTATTCAACAGTGAAAAAGTCGATTAGTTTCCTAGTTTTTCTTTTTGTGCAATGGAAATAGGTCTTGCTTGTTAATTCTCTTTAATCTCCCACATCAGTTTCTTGGCATTGTTGTTTATTTCTAAACCTGCATAATTGTATCTAGAACAAAGTGCATAATTCCACATGCTTTAAAATTCTAATTGATTGATAAATAACTACTCTTAAAACTTAATTTGTCGGGATAAAAAACTTTCAAACAAAATGTATTATAATTATTAATGATTGTTTTTGAGAGGAAGATGGATTATTTTTCTTTAGCATTACTAAATTTCTTCATATCAATTAGTATGATTTTATTTCCCCTAGAGTAAAATTTCTTTAAAATTTCCTGGTCATAGATGTAGTCATCCACATGATTAATATCTATGAAGATATATCCTTTATTTTTAATTCACTGTAGCATAGAAAAATGTAAAATTCACTTATATCACTCTTATTAAATATCAAATCAAAAATATAAAATTTGCTTATATCAAATATATATATGATCATTAGGTACATTTCTAAATCAAAGTCAACACATAAACCATGAAATTAAACCTTATTTTTCCATCTTTCTGCATATTTTAATATGTCAATTTTATAGTTATATCTGAAAAATTTCTAATTAAATTATTAAGGTAAATAAAAGTCATCATCATGTTGAGAAATATCTTATAATCAAATAATTTATTGAATTGAAATAAAGATTGGCAAGCCCCTGGGTGTCTCAGTCTTTTGAGCATCCGACTTTGGCTCAAGTCATGATCTGACAGTTTGTGAGTTCGAGCCCAGCATCAGGCTTGATGATGTCAGCACAGACAAGCTTCAGATCCTCTGGGTCCCTCTCTTTTTGGCCCTCCCCTGACCATGCTCTTTCTCTCTCTGTCTCTCTCAAAAATAATTAAAAATATTGCAATAAAGATTAAAATTATAATTCTTATGAAATATACTTTACAAGTGCTCTAGACCACTCTAGACCAGTGCTCTAACTCTTGAGCTATGGAGCCAGCTACTGAAATATACTTTAAAGCTAACAATTACACTATGTATTTATATTGGAAAAAATAAACTGATAAATACAAAGTTACAATTATGCCTCTAAAGATGTCAATTAAAATATTTAAACACGTGACATCTTCCTAGATGTCATATTTTGTGTTTAACAATAGCTGTTGTTGCAATAAAATATTTAAATTAGAAATATTCACAAATATTTTATGAACAAATATAAATATATGTATTAAAATTTTGTATAGCAGGGGAGAGCAAAATAATTTTCTGTAATTTACCTTGAAATATACATATAAGATTGGTATATTTTAGAAAAATCTGAAATTGAGATCATGGAAAGAATAGCATTGTAAGAGAATCCAGCTTCCCCATCTCTCTACAAAGATAAATGATTGGACAGCTATCCATAAACAAAAACAGTGCGAGGAGACCTCTGGAGTCTACTTTGGAGTTGTAGCAGCACCATGGGGAAAAAAAAAAAAAAAAAACCCGAGAATAAATGCACAAGAAGTGAAGGAAGACAACCTCATTTTGTCTGCTTAAACCCATTCTCCAAGCCAGTGTTGTTCAGTGCCAAGAAGAAACTTCCTAGCTAGAAAGAGTTCTGTTTGCCAAGAAAGGAAAGAGCACGGTGAGTGACCACCTTTGCAAATCCTTTGCACACATCTGGAAGGTCTCACTTGGATGTAACTCGACTCACAACCTGGCAAAAGTGTGATGTATGAAGCCGGATAGGAACAAGGATGAAATTTATAGAATCCTTAGATTTTGAATAGATCTCAAAAATAGAAGATTCAAACTGCTTGTTACTGTAAGACTCCTGATCCTGAAGATAGTCATTAATGTTTCCATTTAACACTGACAAATCTAGAAAAGATGTTATTTCACAAAGCATTTAGTTCATTTATTGAACAAATATATGCTGATTGCTCCCTACAGATAGGCAGTAGTTTAGGCACAAGGGAAATAAGAACAAATGATATATGATTCCTGTGCAAAAGACTGACCACATGTGAACAAATACTATACTTCATAGCAAACTATATGTGAGGGGGCTGGGGGCAAAAACTACATGGGGAAATTCCGTGGAAAATGTTCCAGAGGTAACACCTCAGCCATGAAAAAGGAGGAGTTTGCTAGTACAAGAATGGCAGAATGGGAAACAACATAAGCAAATACACAAGGTTGTAAAAAGGCACAACATTCAGGGGAATGCAAACATTTGCTCATTGCTAGTATATGAAATACCAGGAACAAAGGCATACAGTAATATTGACAATGTAGTCAAAGATGACATCATGAAAGGCTCATGCTATTTTCTCAATTTCTCAGTTCCTAGTTGTGAGACAAACATTTTTTGAAAATTTCACTTCTTATGGTACTCGTGCATGAGTAGACAGACAAACAGATTACTATGTCCAGAAAGAGAAAAAATAACTATTGAAATTTATACTTTATTAAATTGGCATTTGGGTCACTGAGATGAAGATCGGCTTAAAGTAACTATATTGTGAGAACTCATTGTCACCAAAAAAATATTGGATCTGTATGTCATCACATACACCAAGAAAACACCAAAAGAATAAAATATTTAAGTGTAAATAATAAAATTAGAATAAAAACAAAACTGAGTGTGGATAAATTCATTTAAAATATTGGAGTAGAAAAAAATTTATCACTCTAAATGCAAAAGCTGTAGTAAAAATTCTTGATAGATTTGAGCTGTATTAAAAATCTAACAAACAAAGACATATCTGATAAACAACATGAAGGACACATTTGTGAGGAGCCACAGGTATCAGAGATAGTTACTGGAAAATGACTTTATCAAGATAAAGGATTAATCTGTGTTATAGGATAAATTATGTCTACCCTAAATTCATATGTTAAGACTTAACCCCCAGTACTTCAGAATATGATGATGATGATGATGATGATGATGATGATGATGATGATGAAGATTTAGAGATAGGGCTTTAAGGGAGTAATTAAGTTGAAATGAGGCCATTAGTGTGGACTCTACTCCAATCTGACTGTTTCCACATAAGAAGAGGAAATTAGGACATACAGAGAGATAGCAGGGATCCCCACAGGGGATAGACAGGAAAAAGTCCATGCGAGGACATAGGGGGAAGGTGGTGGTCTACAAACCTAGGAAAAGAGACCCCAAAACCTGACCTTGGACTTGTAGCCTGCAGAGCAGTTAGAAAAATTATTTCTGTTGTTTGAGTTACTCAGTATATGGTATTTTGTTATGGTAACTTTAACAAAGTAATACACCCTCCTTTATGTGCAGAGTGGGAAAGATGAAGAAAAAAATGCCACAAACCAAATGGGCAAAAATCATGAAAATACAGTTCACAGAAAAATAAAGATGTTCCTTAAAGATATGAAAAGCTGCTTATGCTCATTCAAACATGGTAAAAGTCATGTGCATAAAACTGCAACAGAGATGCTGCATATAATTTTCCAGGTTGGCAAAAACTCCAAAGATGCAGGGGAAACCTAGAGTCTTTACAAGGTCGTCTGGCATGCAACCATGAAGACTCTAGATTATATTTATAAGCCAACTATAAGATTGGTAGGTAGTTCTAGTAGTATAATTTATTCAAACTCAAATGGGCAGTGTACTCCTCTCCCTTCAATTTATCGAAAACATACAGAACAAATTACGTTTGAAAAATGTCATCAAGAATATAATGTAATAATCTGTACAGGGACACCAAAATTTTTTCAGCAGCAAGAATTTTTTTTGTTGTTCTTCCTAAATCAAATGCCTACTATTTTACTCACTCACTTATATGGCCACTTGTTTCCTGGTCTTGCACTTGAAGACCTAAGATTGGTCTCATTATTATTTGACTGCAAGTCTAACCAGCTTTTCAAGACTGTCCTCAGAAGCATCAAGGTAGTTCTGACCTTTCCAAGACCCTGCAGATAAATCCTCATCAGAACACTTTGCTCACTCATTCCCTAGGGCGAAGTCATTAAAAAGCATGCCCTTGGACTTGGAGACAGGCAGTAAAATGTTCTCAGATTTGTCCCAATGGAACTGCCATCTCTCCTTCCCTGTGTTGTTCACTTCTTTCTCTTTCTTTACTTTTCTTCTCTAGAGAATCATCCGAAGGGGGGAAAAAAAAGTCATGATACCAGTGGATGCACCTTACTGCAAAATGCAGTGGGTCTAGCCACAGATCTTCAGTAGCACATTGTTATAGACCCAGTGATTCTCTATATATCCTACTTCCTCCTCGGTGTCCTTGGTATGGTAGTCATACTTATAATGGATCAAATGGATAAAGTTCCTCTGCTGCCTGAGCAGTATATATTCATAAAGTCTGCATATATATAAAACAATCCCTATGAAGAGACCGTATCTTGTGACATCTAGAGAATTATCTATTGTCTTTACATAAAAGATTATGTCCTTTGTGGTAAACATAGCATATGTTTATATATATAAACCAACTTGATTGCTATGTTGTAAACTTGAAACTAAACACTGTGTGTCAACTATATTCAAATAATTTTTAACTGTGTCTTTAATGGGAGCATTTATTTTTATTATAACAATGGCCATATCATTCCTCTTTATGGTATATTATGTACTTAAGTATGGCACAATGTGAAGATTACTACGAAGTGACTTCTTTCCATGTATGTGTGAATTTAAATACAAGAAGTGGGCCCATGGAAACTGAGTGAGGAACTAGGGTAATATGAATTTAGAATCACAAATTTGTCTTTGTTACATTTTTATATCAACAAATATTGATTTTCTAATGGTGTTTAACTTTGCATTCAAAAGAGCTATCAATATGCCACAGTTTCTTCAAAAATTTTTTTAGATCTCCTATCTAAATTTTAAACCTATACTGAGTCAGCTGAGTGCCTCAGTCGGTTAACCATCTGACCTCCACTCAGGTCATGATCTTGGGGTTTATGGGTTTGCACCCTGCATCAGGCTCTTTTCTGACAGCTCAGAGCCTGGAGCTTGCTTTGGATTGTGTCTCCCTCTCTCTCTGTCCCTCCCCTGCTAATGCTCTGTCTCTCTCTGTCTCTCAATAATAAATAAACATTAAAAAAATCAAGCCTTTGTCTTATTTCCTTTCAAAAAGGGCAAACTCATATTCTTTTTTTTCCACAGAGGTAAATTTTACTACATTTATTTTAAAATTATTGAATATTCTGTTTTTCAGACATCAATTTATCTTAGGTGTGACAATGCAAAATATACTAGAAAAATTATTTTGAGTGGAAAAATAATGATGCTTATTGTAGAGAGAATAATTTTTTCTTGGTCTTTATAGTTTTCTCTTTACTTTCATTTTAAGTGAAGGGGATAAAAAATACAGACTTATGGACATGTTAAAGATACTTTGGAGTTTATACTGCTCTCTAAAAATACTGAGATTTATGAAACTTTTCATTTTTGGAGATTCTAAATTTATGACCTCTAATATTAGTGTTTATGGTCATCATAAATGTTAAAAACTCCTTCAGTTGTGTCCACTGTGTTGACAATGAAAAGATAGGGAATCTCTGTTGTCAAACAATGGGAATATTTCATAATTACCTGACTATAATTCAAATATATATATATGAATATATATATGAATATATATATGAATATATAAAGACTAATATAACCATAATAATCATAACAAGCAAGTGGTCCCAAACACATTAATATATATAATATTCTATATTATAAATAATATAGGAATATATTATACTTTAATATATAATGCATGTACTATACATTACAGATAATACATTTTTACATATTGAGAAAGTAATTTTTCTAATTACTAATATTTGAAACATTATAATAATTTAAATATCTTACTTTTCCAGTCCTTGATGTGTGTTATTATTCATATGAAATCCTTTAATATCAAGAGTTATATTTTATTCTGCTAAACATACAGAAATTCCTGGCATTCATTGTTAAGAAGAAAAGTATATGCAGTCCCTCTGGAAAACAGTGTGGAGATTCCTCAAAAAATTAACAATAGAACTCCCCTATGACCCAGCAATAGCACTGCTAGGAATTTACCCAAGGGATATAGAAGTGATGATGCATAGGAGCACATGTACCCCAATGTTCATAGCAGCACTCTCCACAATAGCCAAACATGGAAAGAGCCTAAGTGTCCATCAACGGACGAATGGATCAAGAAGATGTGGTTTATCTATACCATGGAATACTACATGACAATGAGAAAGAATGAAATCTGGCCATGTGTAGCAACATGGATGGACCTTGAGGGTGTTATGCTGAGCAAAATAAGTCAGGCAGAGAAGGACAGCTACCATATGTTTGCACGTATAGGACAATTAGGAGGCACTTAACAGAGGAAGGGGGGAAATTGTGGGGGAGAGGGAGGGAGGCAAACCGTGAGAGACTCTTGAATGCTGAGAATAAACTGAGAACTGATGGGGGGTGAGGGGGGGGATAGGCATGGAGGAGGGCACTTGTTGGGATGAGCACTGGGTGTTCTTGTAAACCAACTTGACAACGAACTACTTACAAAAAAAAAGAAGAAAAAAAGTATAATTTAATTAATAGGATATTAACCATTATTTTTGAATTAGATAAAGAATATATTTGCAATGTGAAAACAAATATTTTTTCAGAAACAAGATATGACTTCATTTTTGTTTCAATTGTTTAATTGAATTTCTAGTTAATTAACATATAATGTAATATTAGTTCCAGGAGTAGAATTAGTGATTCATAACTTACATATAACACACAGTGCTCATCCAAACAAGTGTTCTCCTTAATACCCAAAATCCATTTAGCCCATTCCCCCCACCTGCCTCTCCTCTAGAATCTTTCAGTCTGTTTTCTGTAGGTAGGAGTCTCTTTTATGGTTTGCCTACTTCTCTTTTTTTCCCCCCTTCCCTTATGTTTATCTGTTTGGTTTCTTAAATTCCATGTATGATTGAAATCATATGGTATCTGTCTTTGTCTAACTTATTTTGCTTAACATAATACACTCTAGCTCCATTCTTGTCATTGAAAATGGCAAAACTTCATTCTTCTTGATGGCTGAGTAATATCCCATTTTATGTAAGTATGTAAATATAATGTAGTATTACTTTTTGTTGATAGTGATGGTATAAACATTGCGGTGAATGTGCCCATTTGAATAAGTACTTTTGTATCCTTTGGGTAAATACCTAGTAGCGCAATTGGGTAGGGCAATTTAGGGTAGTTCTATTTTTAACTTTTTGAGAAGGCTCCATACTGTTTTCCAGAGAGCTGCGCCAGTTTGTATTCCCACCAACAGTGGAAGAGGGTCCCACATCCTCAATAACATTTGTTGTTTCTGTCCTGTTAATTTTAGCCATTCTGAGAGGTGTGAGGTGGTATCTCATTGTAATTTTGACTTGCATTTCCCTGATGATGAGTGATATTGAGCATCTTTTCCCATGTCTGTTATCCATCTGGATGTCTTCTTTGGAAAAATGCCTGTTTTCTTCCCTTTCTTAACTGGATTATTTGTTTTTTGAGAGTTGAGTTGGACACATTCTTTAGATTATGGATTCGAACTCTTTATCAGGTATGCCATTTGCTAATGTCTTCTCCCATTCCATAGATTGCCTTTTAGTTTTGTTGATTGCTTCCTTTGCTTTCCAAACACTTTTTGATCTCGATGATGTCCCAATAGTTCATTTTTGTCTTTGTTTCTCTTGCCTTGGGAGATATGTCTAGTAAGAAGTTGTTATGGCTGAGGTTACAGAGGTTACTGCCTCTAGTGTTTTGATGGTTTCCTGTCTCACATTTAGGTCTTTCATCCATTTTTAATTTATTTCTGGATATGGTATAAAAAAGTGGTCCAGTTTCATTCTTATGCATGTTGCTGTCCAGTTTGCCCAGCATCATTTATTGAAAGGACTTTTTTCTTTTTTTATGAGATATTCTTTACTGCTGTGTTGAAGATTAGTTGACCATATAGTTGTGGGTCCATTTCCTTCCTTCCTTCCTTCCTTCCTTCCTTCCTTCCTTCCTTCCTTCCTTCCTTCCTTCCTTCCTTCCTTTCCTTATTGCTTTTGAGAGAGAGAGGATGAGTGTGGGAGAGGCAGAGAGAGAATCTTAAGCAATCTCCACATGTGGAGCAGAACACAAGGCTTGATTTCACAACCGTAAGATCATGACAGGAGCTGAAATCTAAGTCAGATGCTTAACCAAGTGAGCCACTCAGGAACCCTCATTTATGGATTTTCTATTCTGTTCTGTGGATCTGTGTGTCTGTTTTTGTGCCAGTACCATACTCTCCCCATGATTACAGCTTTGTAATATAGCTTGAAGTCTGGAATTGTGATGTCTCCAGCTTTGTCTTTCTTTTTCAAGGTTGCTGTGGTGAGTCAGGGTCTTCCGTGTTTCTACACAAATTTTAGGATTATTTGTACTAGCTCTGTGAAAAATGTTGATGGTATTTTGATAAGGATTGCATTAAATGTACAGATTACTTTGGGTAATATAGACATTTTAACAATATTTGTTCTTCCAACCCATGAGCATGGAATGTTTTTCTATTTCTTTGTGTCATCACAATTTTTTCCATAAGCATTCTATATTTTTCAGAGTACAGATCTTTTGCTTCTTTTTAAAATTTATTCTTAGGTATCTTATAGTTTTTGGTGCAATTCTAAATGGGATTGATTCCTTGAATTCTCTTTCTGCTGCTTCATTATTGGTGTGTAGAAATACAAAAATTTTTGTGTGTTGATTTTATATTCTGAGACTGCTCAATTAGTATATCAGTTCTAGCAATGTTTTGGTGAAATCTGTTGGGTTTTCTACATACAGTATCATGTCATCTGTGAATAGTAAAAGTTTGACTTCCTCCTTGCTAATTTAAATGAGTTTTATTTCTTTTTGTTATCTGATTGCTAAGTCAAGGACTTCTAGTACTATGTTAAATAACAATGGTGAGAGTGGACATCCCTGTCTTATTCTTGACATGAAAGGAGTTTTTCCCCACTGAAGATGTTAACTGTGGTTCTTTCATATATGGCCTTTATGGTGTTGAGGTATGTTCCCTCTCTGCCTGATTTGTTGAGGATTTTTATCAAGAATGGATGCTGGCCTTTGTCAGCTGCTTTCTCTGCATCTATTGAGAGGATCATATAGTTCTTATCCTTTCTTTTATGAATGTAGTGTATGACGTTAATAGCCAATCACTCAATCGTTGATTGATTTGCAAACATTGAGCCATGCTTGCAGCCCAGGAATAAGTTTTACTTGATCATGGTGAATTATTCTTTTGGATTCAGTTTCCTAGTACTTTGTTGAAAAGTTTTGCATCCATGTCCATCAGATATATTGGCCTGTAATTCTCCTTTTTAATGGGGTTTTTGGTTTTAGAATCAAGGTAATGCTGGCCTCATAGAAGGAATTTGAAAGTTTTCCTTCCATTTATATTTTTTGGAATAATTTGAGAATAGGCATTGACTTTTTACTCTCTGGTTGAATTCACCTGGGAAGCCATCTGGCCCTGGACCTTTGTTTTGGAAGATTTTTTTATTATTGATTCAATTTTTCTGCTGGTTATGGGTCTGTTCAAATTTTCTATTTTTTTCTGTTTCAGTTTTGCTGGTTTGTATGTGTCTAGGAATTTATCCATTTCCTCCAGATTGCCCAGTTCATTGGCATATAATTTTTCATAATATTCTTTTATAATTGTTTGTATTTCTGTGGTGTTGGTTGTGATCTCTCCTCTTTCATTCATGATTTTATTTATTTGAGTCCTTTCTCTTTTCTATGTGATAAGTCTAGCTGGGGCTTTGTCAACTTTATTAAAGAACCAGCTTCTAGTTGCACTAATCTCTTCTATTGTTTGTTTGTTTTATTATTATTGTTTCTATATCATTTTTTCTCTGCTCTAATCTTTATTATTTCCCTTATCTTCTGGATTTAGGCTTGATTTGTTGTTCTTTTTCTAACTCCTTCTTTAAGTTTGTTACTAAATGTTTTATATATATAAGTGTTCATGTTGGGGACATAAAAATTACAATCGTTAGGTGTTGTTGAAAAGACCCTTTTATGATGATATAGTGCCTTTCTTCATCTAACGCTATAGTCTGTTTTAGAATCTAGTTCATCTAATATAAATATGGCTACTTCAGCTTTCTTTTGATGTCTAGTAGCATGATAAATGGTTCTCCATCTCCTCACTTTCAATCTACAGGTGTCTAGGTCTAAAATGAGTCTCTTATAGGCAACAAATTTATGAATATTGGTTTTATTTTTTATGCATTGTGATACCTTGTGTCATTTGATTGGAGCATTTAGCCCATCTACATTCAGAGTGATTATTAATAGTTATGAACTTAGTGCCATTGTGTTGCCTGCTACTTTGGTGTTTCTGAAGATTTTCTCTATTCCTTTCTAGTTTTGTTGCTTTTAGTCTTTCTATCCCACTCAAAGAGTCTCCTTTAATATTTCTTGCAGGGCTGGTTAAGTAGTAACAAACTCCTTTAGTTTTTGTTTATCTGGGAAATTCTTTATCTCTCCTTCTATTCTGAATGACAGCCTTGCAGGATAGAATATTCTTGCCTGCATATTTTTCCTATTCAGCACACTGAATGTATCATGTCACTCCCTTCTAGCCCACCAAGTTTCTGCAGAGAGTTCTGATGCTAAACTCATTAGTCTTCCCTTATAAGTTAGGAACTTCTTTTGTTTTGCTGCTTTTAAGATTATTTTTATTACTGTAATTTTCAAATTTAAGTACAATATGTCTTTATGTTGGCCTGCTTTTTTTTTTTTTTTTTTGATAGGAGTTCTCTTTGCCTTCTGGATTTGGATGTATATTTCCTTCCCAACATTCAGGAAATAATTTCCTCAAATAAACTTGCCACTTTTTCTCTCTCTTCTGGTATTTCTATGTTAAAAAGGTTATTATGTTTGATGGAGTCACTGAGTTCCCTGTCTCCTTTTGTGATCCAAGATTTGTCTTTCTCTCTTTTTTTCAACTTTATTATTTTCCATAATTCTATATCACTTACTCATTCCTCTACTTCTTGCATCCTTGTGGTGATTACAATCAATTGGTTTTGCACCTCAGTTATCATATTTTTTATTTCAGCCTGAATATGTATAGGTCTTTTATCTCTGTGGTAAGGAACTTGCTGGTATCTTCTGTGCTTTTCTCAAGCCCAGGTAGTGTCCTTATGATTGTTGCTTTAAATCCTGGATCAGGCATATTTGTTTATATTTGTTTCAATTAGATCTTTGTGACTTTTTGTTGTTGTTGTTGTTGTTTTTTCTTTGGGGATGAATTCCTCAGTCCTGGCATTTTGTCTAGGTCTCTTCTGTGTGTAAGGAAAGCTTGGTATGTTTCCTGCTCCTGAGAGTAATGGCTTTATTATGAAGAGGTCATGTACTAACCAGTTTCTGGTACTTCAGGAAATGTTTCTGGTGTATGCTGTGTGCACTCTGTTAGCGTGTTTTGGCCACTTTTTTCCTCAGGTCATTCCTCTGCAGAGTTTCTCCTTGCCTGCAGTGGGGAGTGTTTGGACCTTGTCCAGAGTGTGGTGAGTTTTACCTAGGTTCTCTCTGGTTTGCTGGTTAAAAGAGGCCTGATCCTGATTCCACTAGAGCTTGAAGCTTTGCAACACTCTGTGATTAGTAGACTTGGTATGTGCCTGGGGACAGGGCAGTTTGTGCTGGCTTTCTTGGGGAGGGGCCCACTGCTCTGGTTTTCAAGCCCACTTGCCATGAAGAAACATGTGTAATGTTCAGACAGTCAGAGCTTAGTGTAAGTGGCTCAGACCTCCACTGTTGGTGCTGTACTGTTCACTGACGTCAGTCCATGCTGATGTGTGGGGTGGTAGGGAATGGCTCCGGCCCTCTCCCTCATCCCTGGAAAAGGGAGTTTGTACCCACTGCTGTCTGGGAAGCCCTCACAGAAAAGTGAACAATCTCCCCTCATGTGTCCTAGGTGTCCCTCAGATCCCTGCTTTCACCCTGTCTACATCAAGACCATCTGTCCACCTGGAAGGGTAGTACATCTGTGTTTTATGACAGGCACCCTTGCTGAGTTTCAAAAGCCCAAACTTTAGGAACCTGGGACAGCACGGACCCATGCTGATCCTCTGGGGAAGGATCTCCCATACCTGGGGCTAGTTCTGGTTCTTCCCAAAAGGGCTTTCACACCAACATACCGGAGCTTGCAGTTGAGTAAAGTGCAGCAAAAAGCCTGAGTCCAGGTTGGCCACCCTCAGCAGGTGTCTCTGCCCCTATGATTAAGAGGTGTGGGAGCACAATGGGACCCTCCAGCTCTTTGTTCCCTGAGAGGCAATGCCATCTCTCCCAGTGTCCTCCAGGAAGGGGGAACCATCCCCTCCAGTGTGTGTCAGGGAATCCTCAGATTGTGCTGACTGGTCCAGAGACTCTGCCTTTCTTCATAGGAGCACTGCACTGCCTGCCTCGTTCCACACCAGCCATGATGTGGACGTTTAAAATGTCAGTCTTTGAGCTCTGATGGTTGTAAAAACTCAAGATAATCAGCCCCTCTCATTTTCCCAGTCAATATCTTTGGAGAAGTGTTTTCTCTGTGTAATTATCTGAACTCTGATCACTCTCTCTTTCTCACTCTCTATCTGTCTCTCTCCCACTTCTTTCCATGATCAAGTCTTTCTGGACTTTGCAGCACCCACAGTCTTTTTCTCCCCCCATCATATCTTCATACCTCCTACCTTGATGTAGCCTCTTCTTTCCCTCCAGCTGTTAGTTTGTTCTGTCAGTCCTCAGAACTTCTGGGTGTTCAGAATGATTTGATATGTATCTAACTGTGTTCAAGGGATGAGGCAGACATAGGGTCTTCTAACTACTCCACCATCTTAACTGACACCAAAATTTAAAAAATAATAATGCATCATTTTCTTTTCAATTTGGATAATAAAAGCAATGGACTAAGATGAAGCACTGAAGAATTTCTCTAGGCTTCCTTCTATTTTCCACTTTATTTCAAGATTAGATTGCTCAGATTGCTGGCACACCCTTGTCATGCCCCTTTTGGGGTCCTAAACAGAATCTGCTAAAAACATAGAATTTAACACCTTATTTCATCCACTATTTTTCTAGCTTTATTGAGATATAATTTAGACATAGTTTTCTCAGTTTCATTGAGATATATACTGACACATTGGTTAATTTAAGGTGTACAACATATTGATTTAATATAATTATATATTGCTATATGATTACTGCCACAGCAATGGTTAACACCTCCATCATATCATATAATCACTATTTCTTTTTTGTGATGAGAAAATTTAAGATTAACTTTACTAGCAATTTCAAGAATATAATACAGTATTGTTAACTATGATCACAATTTTGTATTTTAGATCCACAGACTTATTCATCTTCAAACTGGAAGTCTAAACTCTTTGACCAATATATGATATCATAAGATCCATCACTTATGGATCCATACTCACCTATGGGTATATATTCAAAAGCAAGAAAAACAGAATATCAAAGAGATATCTTCAGTCTGATGATACGTTTACTGCATCATTGTTCTCAAAGTCCAAGATATGAAAACAACCTAAGTTTCTATTAACCATTTCCATCAACCATTACTAGCTTTTCATCAAACAATATAGTTTGAAGTTCCTGGATATAGTATTTGATGTAGAATATTTGATATACATTAAGCATAAAAATAAGTGACTGTTAGGGAGTCTTCCAGTCAGATTGAGGGGGGACACCAAATGTGGAATGACCTGATCAGGTAGAAGCCAGCAGCCCAGGCATTGAAAGAATTCACCCAAGGCTGAACAAAGGAGACAGACGTTTATCAAATAACACCACAAGGGACTGGCAGGCAAGACAAAAAAACAGAGACTAGCAGGAGGCAGTTATGGGGGCCTGTAGCTAAGGGGGAAGGTGACAGAGTATGGAAACTATGATTTTTCCTTTTCTAGTACCTGTATCCTGTTGTAAGTAACTCACTGGTCAGCTAGGGCTTTTGGATATTTTGAGGTGGGTCTCCTGATGGGCCTGTTTGTATTTAGCCAGGATATAGGGGTTCATGATTGGCCCTTGTACTTTACTCAGATTTCCATTAATCAAGTCTGTTGCCTAAAAGTGGACTCTGTAACTATGACATATGAGAAAACTTTCAATGGAAAGAGGGGGGAAAAAACAGACTTACACACACACACACACAGAGTCAGTACTTATTCACTGTTTTTTGTTTGTTTGTTTTTTGTTATATCTCTGGACAGTCTTTTTATGTTTTCCTCCTCTCCCTTGGTACATTAATAGTCAAAGAAGTTGAATTGTGGGGCACCTGAGTGGCTTAGGCGGTTAAGCATCTGACTGCAGCTCAGGTCATGATCTTATGGTTCATAGGTTTGAGCCTGCACTGGGCTCTGTGCTGACAGCTAGCTCAGAGCCTAGAGCTTGCTTCAGATTCTGTATCTCCCTCTCTCTCTGACCCTCCCCTGCTCATGCTGTCTCTCTCTCTCTCTGTCTCAGAAATAAATAAAACATTAAAATTAATTTTAAAAAAAGTTGAGTTGCTGCCTTACCTTCCCTTTTAGGGGTTGCAGATAACAATACAAAACCAAAAGGTGACTGAAACAGGAGTGTGCATGTACCAAGGACACAATGAAAGCCAATGGTCTTAGTGAACAAATGGGTAGTTAGTAGAGGGTGAAGTCTGAAATGGTGCTAAGGCCGGAATATGGTGGGCAAAGATTATGGTAAAGAGTTGGGATATGATCGTGACCACAGTGGAAGACTACTGGAAAGTTTACACCAGGAGTGTAATAAGATTAGATTTATATTTTTGTTTCTAAAGATCAGGGGCGCCTGGGTGGCTTAGTCGGTTAAGCGTCCGACTTTCGCTTAGGTCATGATCTCGCGGTTCGTGGGTTCGAGCCCCGTGTCGGGCTCTGTGCTGACTACCAGCTCAGATCCTGGAGCCTGTTTCAGTCTGTGACTCCCTCTCTCTCTGACCCTCTTCTGCTCACGCTCGCTCTCTCTCTCTCTCTCCTAGAAATAAATAAAACATTAAAAAAAAATTTAAAGATCAATCTGCCTAAGTGTAATAAATGCATGGTAGGGAGTAAGATTGAACACAGGAACATGGTTAGGAAGTTGTTTTACTTATCTGGGGGAGGGGGGGAGAAAATGGTAACTTTCGGGTGGTTTATGGAACAGAGATGGCACAGTTTACTCATATTTGTGTATATTTTACTTATATTTAACATGTAATTGTAATAACTATATGATCATTTTTGTCCTAGGAATAGTGGTTGACAAAAGAAAAGAGAGAGAATGAAAAATCAACTATTTTCACATTTTCCTAGGGTTAGGTCTAGACTTGGGCCAAAATTAATATATGTAAAGCATGTATTTTCCCTTGAGACATCCTTGTATGTTAACTTTTCACATAACATATCCCCCAGAGTCTCAGGCCTACTGTGTCCTCATGCTATTCTAATTTCTTCTTTGTGACTTCAAAAGAAAGAAATAAAAGTCTCCAGGGTCCCAGTTTGCTTTCTCTATATAATTTCTCAAAACAGCCATTACCTCTGCTGTGGGGGGAGGTGGTAAATGATTATGTAAATAAAGAAGCAAATAAGTAGGATGGAAATATTTATATGTAATTTCTGAAGATTTAATAGACCAGTATCCCTACCTAGAATGTTTTTCTTTTATTAATTGGTAGAAATGAATCCCAAGCTCACAGAGGATGGCAGGGTATCACCAGTTACTACCTCATATGTGTTGAAAGTAAGACAATGAGACTTAATGAATCAAAGAGCTTAGAGCATACCAATCATGAGCATTAGCAGAATTACACTGGTCTGCCTGTCCCCAGGTCTCTGGTTTCGTAGTTGCTAACAGATCCCGGACACATAGTAGGTTTTGTGCCACAGCTGAGGAAATTAGAGCTTAAGGAGCTAACAAGGAAGCCAAAAGCAAGGCTGTTGTTTGTCTCAAGACAAATAGGAAGGAACATAAACAGCCCAGAGAGGACTATCTCCCAGCATTCCAAAATGTGTGTGTGTGTGCGCGCGTGTGTGTGTGTATGTGTGTTTACTTATTAGAAAGTAATAGAAAGTAGTCTAATTAGAAAGAATTAGAAAGTAGTGCAGAGAAACAAAGTGAAAATATTTGTGAAATACGAGGTAGGGCTGATCTTGTCCAAGCAGCTGAGTGAACCTTCGGTCAGAATTAATACCTAAGTTTTACCTGATTTCAAAATTCTTAACTTCCTCAATCTAAATTCACAGAGTCCTAAAACTTCAAGTTATTGTTTTGTTTTGTTATATTTTTGGTATCTTAATTGCTCCCATAGAGGCAACTTTCAGAGTTTTAGTCTGGAGAGAGACTGCTCGGCCAGAGTGTAGTGGGTGGCTTGGGAAGAGAAGAGGATTACAACTGTTGGTAATTCATATTTTTGTAAATCAAGGCTTTCCTGCATTCATGAACTGGAACAATGCATTTTTTTTTTATAAATAGGAGTAGCTCCTACTGCGTACAAAGGGATGAGGCTCAGAGTATATTTTCAGTTACTGAGCCTTTTTTTCTGTTAATGTGATCTTTTAAAAAGCTAGGAAGCTGAATGAAAAAGATAAAACATATAACAACAATGTGTATGCCTACTACTCACGCTATAGTCCTGCTCAAAGAAGTCCTTTGTCTTTTTCTTAATTAAAACACCACTTTTTCTCTATAAATTCAACATACAGTATTTGTTTAAGAAGGCAAGCATTATCTCATCCAGTCGTGGTTGTAACACCTGTGTAGTACCACCGAGCTACCCAGAAGAGATTTGGTTTATAATAAAATGTGCTAAAACCTGGTCCAGGAACCCTGAAGAAAAGAGATATGGTCATGCAGACTAATTATGCCAAAATGTTTTAAGAAATGCTCAAAACTAAAACTACTACAAAAGTATCTGTGATAGCAGTTGCATTGGTAAATTATTTTGTGACATATCCAAAAAAATGAGAATTCAATACCTAAATTGTAACAAAGCTCGCACAAAAACTAAATACTGTTCTCACTAGAAATCAAATTATAAATCTTATGTTTTCCCCAAGGCCATTTATTAACAACTTTGGGAGAGACAGAGACAGAGCCATAGGGAGAGATAGAGACAGAGACGGAGAAAAGAAATATTAACCAGGAAAATATGTGTACTTGCTTATGGAGTTTAAAAGATTTGATTCAGTAAGAGTAAAGTTTAGAACACTACAAATGGTATTTCCAAGTGAACCAATTAATTCTGTTCATGAATTAAACAAGAAAAAAATAACATATAAAGTAAACATTGATTCATAACATAAGAATAATAAAATATGCCAACTTTCATTCTGATTTTGACCACGCTACATATTTGCTACCCATCCAGCCCAAGCTCAGGAGTATACAAATATAAAGAGAGCATACTTAGATCCATTATGCTTACTTAGAAAGATTGTCTCTAGAGTATACCAGCCATTCTAAGTGAAGCTGCTTTCAAAGATGATACAACTAATTGTCTTCTTAGTGCAGAGAAAACTGTGACTACTATGAATCTCTGCCAGATGTTGGCTGTGTTAGATACTGCCAAGTAGTAAATTATTTTCCAAAAGTAAATAAAGCAATTTAAAAGACGACAATATTTCCTAGTTATTCATTGTCTTCACAAATGGAGAAAGTGTATTTACAACACCGAATTCATTTTAATGGAATTGAAGAAGTATATAACAAGTTGGCTATGTATCTATGTGATTGGGCGTGAAATAAGTATATATTTTCTTGAGAAAGGAATATAACAGCCATGTAACTTTGTTATGACAAGACCTAGATTTCCAAGGGCAGTATTACAGGACTCTGTCTTCTTATGGACACAAAGTTCTTCCCGGTTTCAGTTGAAACTTTCATAAGTCGAAAAAGAAAAAGAAAACACATTAATAAGCCAGGAATAGACATAAACATTAAACATTAAGCTATGAGAGAGAAATGCTAAACCCACCTAACTCATGGGCTAATTAAAATGAAGAAAGGGATGTTGAGGTCTTCATGGCTTTTCATGAAATTGAATTGACAGGCTAGATGGGCCACAGATGAGTTCCAGTCACATATATGTGAGCTACAAATCAAAGCAAAAGATGAGAAACTAGAAAAGATGAAAATCCTGTGCCTCCATTATGACATCAGACAGAATCAGTCTGTGAGGTCAACATTGTAGGCCTGGGTGTCCCAAGATGACAGATATTTCAGAGGATTTTGAGTAATGGCTATTCCATATACCCATTTCATCAGTCGCCAGTAAGTCATTTCACATCATTTTATTTATTTATTTATCAAGTCAGGCAGCCAGCCATATTTGTGGATTGCTTTACTTTTAACAAAGCTTTGTCACCTACATGCTTCATTTAAGTCCTTTGTCACTCACGAAATGCATAAAGCAGCTTTATCCTAATTTTACAAGTGGGGAAATAAACACTTTGAAATACTGGAAGATTTACTCTACTTCACAGAAGAATAATTGCAGATAGAGGAATTTATGTCAGTATTAAAAATCCTTTATAATCTAATAGGCAAGTATAAGGAAAGGAAGCAGTCAGCTTGTGGACAATTACATGAAAGATAAATGAAGATAGTTCTGAAATTATGGGGAGATGGATAAAAAACAGTCATTATAAAAAGTGTTTACTATGATATCAAGAAAAAATTAGAAAAGATAAAAAATTTGGTTTTACTATGTTATCTTTTTCAAATATCAAATTATGAATGATCATGGCAGCTTTTGTTTGTTGTCTGTTTGCTATCGCTAACATTTTGGCTAATTCAGTTCTCATTTCACTCCCTATTTACATAATAACTACAGCTTAAAAACAACAAGGAAAGGCAAAATCTTATTTTTTGTTTTGTTTTTGTTTTAGTTTTAGTTTTTGTTTTCGTTTTTGATTTTTTGCTAAGTACAGATTTACTGGCACCCTGAATGATATTAATGACTATAATAAAAATTTGAAAGTATTACAAGAATTAAATCTACACAAATAGTTGAGATATATTAACACTGCCAATAATTTTTGTAATCAAAAATGGAAATAGAACAGATAGATGGGAAAATTTAAACCCTTACCCGGTCATATAGTCTACATGCTTTATATGCTTTTTCTAAGATAGTTCCCTCCCGCCTGCTCTCTCTGTCTCCCTAAAATAATACTAACTACAAAAAGATACCCTGTAGACACTAATGTACTTATAGATATGGTTTCTTTGTGAATTGTTTGTTTGTTGGTGAACACTAACATTTATCTAGAATGTTGGCTATACAACCTCACTGTATTTTTTAAACATTATAACCAAAGAAAAAAAAAAAATTCCCTACACTCTATACACACTTTCCTTTGCCACAAGACATTGACTTTTTGAAATGATGTACTGTTAGAAATTTATCTTTCTTAATGTATCTTTCATTTAATGACTCATCCTCCCAATTTTTAATGTACTTTTTTATTCACATGGAAATTTTAAAAAATAATGTTTTATTAATTTTTTGAGAGAGAGACAGAGAGACCGAGCACGAGCAGGGAAAGGCAGAGAGAGAGGGAGACATGGAATCTGAAACAGGATCTAGGCTCTGAGCTGTCACCACAGAGGCTGATGCAGGTCTTGAACCCACAAACTCACGATCCCTGTGATCATGACCTGAACGGAAGAGGTCTGACATGTAACCAACTGAGCCACCCCTGACACAAAAATTTTTAAATACCATGGTCTGGCTAATTAGAAATGTTTGTAGTTATGATATCCAACACTGAAACATTTGCCATGCTATGTTTTGTTTTATTTTAACACTTGGTTATTCTAATCATTCAAAATATTTTCTATTTATCCTCCCCCAAAGTGTATTTAAAAAAATAAACATTATTTTCCCTCCCATGTTATTTTCCATGTATTGACTGAAACTTTTCTCTTTTTTTGGAGAGAGAGAGAGAGAGAGAAAGCATGAGCAGGGGAGAGAAAGAGAGAGAGGGAGAGAAAGAAAGCATGAGCAGGGGAGAGAGAGGGAGAGAGAGAAAGGGAGAGAGACAGTATCCTAGGCGGGCTGTATGCTCAGTGTGCAGGACTTGATCTAAAGACCCTGGGATCATGACCTAAAAGCCAAAATCAAGTTGGACACTCAACTCACTAAGCCACCCAGGCACCCCTGAAGCTTTTTGTTTTTTAACAAGCAAAGAAGAATGAGAATATTCTTTTTTTTAAATATATTTTTATTTATTTCTAGGAGAGAGAGAGAGAGAGACAGTGTGAGCAGGGGAGGGTCAGAGAGAGAGGGAGACATAGACTCTGAAATAGGCTCCAGGCTCTGAGCTGGCAGTCAGCACAGAGCCCGGATATGGGGCTTGAACTCAGGAACAGTGAGATCATGGACCCGAGCTGAAGTCAGACGCTTAACTGACTGAGCCACCCAGGCACCCCCTGAAAATCTTAAACCTAGTATAGTCACTTCTGTATGCACTTCCTTATCTCCTCAGGTGACATAGGTTTTGGATAAAAAAGAGCCTTTGTGCATTTAAGCTGTAACATCCCTACATGCAAGGTAAGCAGAAGTTTCTAAGCTATAGATCACAGCAGCAAGGGAAATAGAAGCAGTGAGGAGTGAGACAGGCTAAGTTTAACCCTGATACATATATTTTATATAATTTCATGGACATTTTTGGATGATTTTTTTTCCCATTTATTTTCAGGCGACTTATCACTATTTTTTCTATTAACCAAGTGTAAAATTCCTGCTTGGAAAAGTCTTAGTTCTGCCATCTTCTTGATTACTTTTGTTGTATTTTTATTATTATTCTTCTTAAATGGTGTTTTCTTTTTTAGAAATATTAAAAAAGATCCTTGTTTACCTGTGAAGGATGAGTTTAATTCATTCAAAATAACATAATCCACTAATATCCTTCCTGATATGTGGAAATTGAATAAGAGTAACTATTAACATCACTAAACACTACACTTTCTCCTTAAACTCAAGCCACCTCTAGTAAGGCACATGACCCATAGAAGTCTGGCAAATATACTGAAAAAATACTGACGGTATTTACATCAAATGTTACATCAAACATTACTAGCGCCTAGGTACCTCTGTCTGTTGGGTGTCCAACCTTGGTTTTGGCTGAGATCATGATCTCGAAGTTCATGAGTTTGAGCCGGGATCAGACTTTGTGCTGACAGTATGGAGCCTACTTAGGATTCTCTCTCTCTCTGTCTCTCCAGTCCCTCCTCTGCTTACTCTCTCTCTCTCTCTCTCAAAGTAAATAAGCTTAAAAATGTTTAAATGTTATATCAAATGTTAATAAAATTGAAAGTTGATATATTTTATAGAAATAATCTCAAGAGATATCACTACTTTCTCCACATACCTCAATTGATCATCATAAAAACTGTTTGTCCTCTCCCAGGATAAGATTGGGGTGACATTGCAATTTGAAGAACATTCACTATGGAGTGCTCCTAGCAAACACCTCAGTTGTGGCATTTCTGTTGTTGCATGCCTCTGGGAACATAATGATATAACACACTAAGAGCAAGAACTAAAGATATTCTCTGTAGTTTAACTCTGTGATCCTAGAGAGTAAGAAGTGATTTCCTCATAAACATCCACGATGAAATCCAATACTTTTTTTTTTTATGTTTTATTTATTTCTGAGAGAGAGAGAGAGAGAGAGAGAGATAGCGTGAGCAAGGGAGGATCAGAGAGTGAGGGGACACAGAATCAGAAACAGGCTCCGGGCTCTGAGCTGTCAGCACAGAGCCTGACACAGGGCTTAAACCCACAAACTGGGAGACCATGACCTGAGCTGAAACCGGACGCTTAACTGATTGAGCCACCCAGGTATCCCATGAAAACGAATACTTTTTAATGAAAATACATTAAGTATTTCCATCTTAAAAATAGTTTATCCCATTTTTTTTTCTGGATCACACAACAGTTTTAAAAATATCATATGACAAGTCTACTAGAAGTATTCAATATCCTAGTCATTGAAACAGAAGTGAAATTTAATACTATTGTTTAGCAGAAACATATTTATTAATAGAACTACTATAACAATAAAAGCATTCTGTTGTTTAGTTCATTCAAATCAAACCATTAATGTTACTAGGCTAGGTCATTATCATGTATGCAAAAGTTATCTTATGAGGGGTTCATAAAGTCATAAAATCCTTAGCATGATTAAAAGAAACTAGGCATGAAATCATGTTTTATTGGAATCTGTTTTTCTGTCCTATTTGTGTGTCCTATAAAAAGTATTTATAGAAATGTGAATCCCAAGCTATTCAAAAGTAATGTGTAATTATATTTGTAGAAAGATGAATAAATATTTTTGTCTACAAAGGGATATTATACATTTTAGTCTGGAATCATATGTCACTTTTTAGACATACATTTAAGTGGTCATTTCTTTGTTCGCTTCACTCATTTTCTTTTTTTTTTTTTTTAATTTTTAAAGTGGGTTAATATTTACAATAACTTTACTGAGAATAGCTACAAATGGGGCCCTGGAGTAAGATTTAATATTAATTTTCAATATTACATGAAAGGATAATAGTGTGTGATCAAGAATCATGAGTGACATTGTGTCTTGTTCTGTAGCTGTGGACAAGTAAGTCTTTAAATCTTGGAAGAACAGAAAGACAAATAAAGTTATCCTTCTTTAAAGAACTTTCTATACATCAAAGTACAAGCCTCTGACCACACTCCATGCTAATAATAATAGCCCTTTCCTTTTGCGCCTAAATTCTCCCAATCAATTCTTCTTTCTTCGTCCTTTAAAATAACACTTCGCACTCAACATTAAGTTACCAGAAGGTTCTGTGAATGCCAACCCACTGAAATTACCATCTTCCCCAAACTTCAGCAAGTAATAGAACTCAAAATGGAATCAGCAGATAAATGAGGAATGGCTAGAAAAGCATTTCTTTATGGTATCATCTAGGCTGATTGCCTTGGGGTTGAACTTTAAATTTCTAAAATATACGTGGTAAGTTTAGAGCCATAAAATTTCAAACCCATGATTTTTTATATCATTATGGATCAAGCTAATAGCAGACTCATCATTTTAATCATTCATAATTAATCCATACATTATAGTAATTGATATTTAATCTTTATGAAATTGGACATTTTACCTTTGACTCTCTTGATTTATTAAATTTCCTTGAAAATAGTAAGTTGTAGAATGTTTTAGAAGGAAAACATACATTTGAAGAAGCTATAGTTCTGGGTAAAAGAACTTGAGAAAACTATGGAACTACTGCTCATAACACATTTGAAGAAGAATAAAATTCTCATTTTAACTTATCTCTAATAGGTTGTACATAAACTATCATCTGAAACAAATTTTATCCTCAATGCCAGGACAAGTTAACATAAGAATGAAAGGCAGTTTGTTCCCATAATTTCAAATCTGATTTATTTCCAGATCTGCAGTCACATATTCAGAACATGTTTGTGTATGTTGTGCTAGGAGTCAGATGAAAATGAAACCTGTGATTCAGAGAAGTAAACTGCTTCATCTAGGAGTGTACTGCTGGTACATAGTATGCAGAGATTGACATCCAGTTTGTCCAGACTTTCAATCCCCTCTGAATTGTACATACCCATGTCTTTATTTAGCCATGACCCTTATGGCAGAGAAAACCTACATTTATTGGAAGGTCACTGCTGAGGTTAGATTTCTTTCTCTCCTATGTAAGAATACCTATCAAAATAAAACAAAGGAAGTCATTTTCCCTACACCCCACCACCCACTCCCCGCCCCTCACCTGCAACTTGAGTTGTCTCAGTTTCTTTTTTCCTCTTCTTTTAGTATACTTCTCTGAAGAATTTTTTTGTTCTACTGTATAAAATTCCATTTATTCCTGAAGATAATTAAGTTTAAGTGATGATTATAATTCTTTCTTTCAGGTTCCTTCAAGAAGAGAAAATCCCAAAACCATGAGTCCTTATCATTTTGTTCTTGTTTGTTTGTTTGTATTTCTAAATCAACCACTCCTGAGATACAGGAGTAGCATGGAATGGCATTTATTTTGAAGGTTTATTTCTGGCTTTCCCCTGAGATGTTCAAAATACCCACTTATATCCAATTTATGAGACATTGGTACAGTGTTTCAGGATTTTGTTTACTAAAATTTTGCCACACTCTCCAGCAAGGTAAGTAAGAGTGTGCTTTAGGTAGTCATTGTAGAGGTACCTTGGTAGCTTTCCCTAAACTACTATATACTCTCATTGCCAGAAGCCATCTTTAATTTTCACGCCATGATGTTGGATCTCCCTCCTTCCTTAACTGTTACTGCTAATTCTTTATGCTAGAAATTCTAGCTTCTCATTTCAATGTATCAATATATCCTGGGAGTTTCTGATGTCATCTTCCAGCTTAAAGACCTATCAAAACAACATGTCTAAAGGAATATGGGAAAGAACACTCAGGGTGCTTAATTCCCTTTTCATTGGAGAATATACAATATATAATGAGTTACTCCAGTATTAAGTGAATTGTTTGACATATTTTTTTTTTCTTGAAGAATAAGTCAAGGTTTCAACTAGCCATACCACTTGGCATAAAGTCTGAGCTTTCTTTTCCTCCTTTTAGGTCATTGTAAAAAACATTTATGTATCCTACTACCTCTGGCTTCAGTTAGTTTTACTCATCTGAGATAATGTGTAATTTATATATTTAGCTTATTCCAAACACATTTACAGTTTGGTTTTCCTGTGAAAGTTCTAGAAATTATTTGTTTTGATTATTTTCAGCACTTTAAGAAACATCAGGTGCTTGATTATTTGGGGTATAAATTAAAAAACTGAAATTTAGTATCTCTTTCTTTCATCAGTAAATATTGTATAACCAGTACCCACCATTGTACTAGGTATTACTGATCCAAGGTGGAGACAAGCAGACAAGGATTTCTGCCCTCACATAATTTAATTTTACTAGGGCAAATGCTTAATCCAACCACAAAATGAATACATGTATAATTATTTTTTTTTATAAGGGCTATAATTAAAGGGGTAAACTGCTGTGAATATGCTTGCATGAGGGAACCTGACTGATAGTGAAGAGAAGAAAGGTCTGTGATTTAACAAGTAGAAAGACATTAACTAGGGAAGATATGAAAGTGGAGGAAAAGGGCAGAAAGAGTGCAAAGTGTGTAAAGCAGTCCAGGCCAAAAAAAAAAAAAAAAAAAAAAAGAGGGGGGGAGCACAGCGCAAAATGAGATGGGAAAGTTGGAAAGTCCAAACCACATAGATCATACAGACAAAGGCAAAGAACTTTAACTTTGTCACACAATTTATGGAAAACCATTAGATTTTTTTTTGTTTGGTTTGGTTTAAAGATTTTATTTAGCTCTAAGTAATCTCTACACCCAACATAGGCTTGAACCCACAACCCTGAGATCAACAGCTGCATGGTCCACTCACTGAGCCAACCATGCACCCCAGTCATTGGATATTTGTGTGGAGACAGATGCCATGGTCATTTTGCCTTTTGGATAATAGATGAGAGAAAAATGTGTATTTGGATAGACTAGTTAGAATGATATTACAAGAATACAGGGGGAAATTATAGTAAACTGGATGGACCAAACCGCAGTAATTTGAAGTTTATAAAATAAAAAAGTTCTACGTTCTTAACTTTTCTATGAGCCTGATCATGAATATTTTATACTAGACTACCTCTGTACCTCTGCTCTTACAGAGTGGAAACAGTCATAGAAAGAGAAAAAATATTAGCAAATGTATGTGGATGTACAGATAATATTTTTTAACACAGAAGCGGGCAGTGGGTCATATTTGGCCGACAGATTCTAGTTTGTCAACCTCTGTTCTAATGAATAAATCAACAACAGTTGAGAGGCTTTTTTTTCCATTATGGAAAGTTGTGTTCAAGGTTAAAGATAACTTAATATCTACATTTATTTGATAAAAAAGACATTAATTATTTTATTACGTATAATTTCTAATATAAAATAAGTATGTGAAAACGGTTACATTATTTGTTTATAGAGCTGGGAATACATGTGAAAACTCTCCTTAAATGACTCAATGCATAAATATTTGATATAGAAAATGTGAAGCCAAATACATGAATTACAAATTTGAGGTTATAAAATTATCTAAACTCATGCACAGTGAACAGCTGGCCTCTCATAATTTCTGCACATTCTCTAATTCCTTATTACTAGATTTTATTGTATCTATTTTTGTGGAAATGTAAAAGGGGAAACTGTTACTGATGCTAAATTCAATGAGCCATTAAATAAGTGACAATAGTCATGATAGTCTCACTGAATATTAAATAGCATGAAGATACACGTATTGAAATGATCACTTATCTTAGTCTAAAAAAAAATATTTGCATAAAATGAGTTACAACCACAAGAGAATTATATTTTTGCTTATTAACAACTTCATTACGTAGTTGATTAGTTGAATTCAATTTTAGTATCTGCTTTAAATATATCTCTTGATTATTTGTACTTCTATTTCTTCCAAGCTTTTATTTAAATTCCAGTTAGTTAACATACAGTGTAATATTAGTTTCAGGTGTACATTACATAGTTGATTATTTGAATTCAATTTTAGGATCTGCTTTAAATATACCTCTTGATTATTTATATTCTTATTTTTTCAATCTTTTATTTAAATTCAAGCTTGTTATCATATAGTGTAATATTAGTTTCAATTATACAACATAGTGATTCAGCACTTCCATACAACACTCAGTGCTCATCACAGCTAGAAAAAAAAACAATATTTGTTCTTCCAATCCATGAACATAGAATGCTTTTCCATTTCTTTCTTCCATCTTCAATTTCTTTCATTAGTGTTTTATAGTTTTCAGAGTAAAGGTCTTTCACCACTTTTGTTAGGTTTATTGCCAGGTATCTTATGGTTTTGGTGCAATTGCATATTATATATACTTTCAGATGCAAGACACAAGGAGGTATATTTCCTTATTATTGACTCATTCTCTCTTTGGGGCAATGATGTATCATGTTTTAAGTAAAACTTTTGAAGAATTAAAAATATACCAAATTTCTATCCAATCATGCAATAATTTAAATATAAGAGCTAATACTTTTAAGGCACTTTGTTCCAGGCACTGTTCTTAACACAACAATATAAAATAGATGTTGGTAATATATCTATTTTACTAGTGAATAAAAAGAGGTCCAGAAGTTTTATATAACTTAAGTATGGTCCAATACTTCCTAAACTAAGGCATCCCAGACTACTGGTCATGAGTCTGTGCTCTTAACATCTATGCACACAACCTTATAAAGAATGATATTGTAAGGTTTAAAGCATATAACCGGATTTCCCAGCTACAATTAAATAGCCGTGTGTATGCAGTGCTGGTTGAAGAGCATAGAGAAAGAGAGAGAAGACAGGGTGGGGATGAGGCAGAATTGGAAATAGAATGAACAGGCAGAAGGGATAAGAAGCTTTTTTCAAAGAGGTAAAGGGTAGAATATGGTTGGATAGGTGAGAGAAGGATGATGACATTATCCAGAGAAACTATATAGTCTAATCACTCCTGAGAGAAAGAGATGAAAATGTCAGTAGGTGTAGAATTTCCATCTACAGAATGCACTTGTTGTGATTGTTTAAGCAAGCCAGCGACCAGAGTTAATCTGGTCAGTGTTCTGGGGAAAAAAGAGAAAAAAGAGAAGAAAGAAGAAGAAAAAAAAGAAAAAGAAAAAAAGGGAGGAGGGCAGCTCTCAAGCAGGGATGGGCGTGGCGTGTTCCAATGCCTCAGGCGGGAGCTCTGCCTTGGCGGTTGTGGGGAGGAGAGTGACGGTGCTCCAGTCCCTTCTTGAACCAAGTGCTGCTCCTCGCTTTTTGGGACATGTAAACTCCCTGTACCTGAGTTGCAGTCTTCAACTCAGTCCATTCCCAATCTCCAAATCCCAGTCCCGGTGCCCTGCTGAAATTGCCTTAGACACAGCTTCCCAGGTAACCCCCTCGGGGCTATTCCAGGCCTCCCGCCTGGCTCTGGGGGCGGAGTCAGAATCGCTGCTTCCTTCTCTGGGTCGGGCTGGCGCGCATGCGCGGGGGGCTTGCCTGCCGGGTGCGCTGAGCCCGAGCCCGCTGGAGTGAGGAAAACCAGGTCCCTCTATGCTCGTCACCCGAAACATGAACTCACAGGCAAATATCACAGTTTTTAGCTCTTTGCCTTCCCTCCAGAGCCCCAGCCAGCCAGGAGTGCGGACGCCGGTGTCCTCGTGCACGGCTCTTCCAGGGGCCCCAGCCGCCTGTGAGGACAATGGCGGCAGGCGCGCCGCCAGTCTGAAGTGCAGCCGCCAAAAGCCAGCACAAAGAAGCAGTCTGTGCGCTCAGCACCCCCCTACCCCCTGGACCAGTTGGCGCGAGGGGACCTGGCATGCAGGTATTTCGCAGGTATGTTCTTTCTATGCCCCGAGCGGAGGTTTTTCTGTTTCGGACTCTCTCCTTTTCCCCTCTCACTCCCCGTAGAGGGTAGAGGGGGATCGCCTCCCACCCTGGAGTCTCTGATCCCGGCCCGATTTTATCTTCCCCGGTTCGCACTCACGTTAGAAGTCTCGCTCAGTGGATTCTGCGTCCTTTTTCTCCCAGTCTCTCAGGTTTGTAAGGTTTCCAATGGCTTCAGATCTTTTCCATGTAATGTATGGGCGTGAGTGCAAGTATGGACTTACTTCTCTGCCATCTTGCCCCCTCCATTTTTCCATTTTTAAAGAAATATTCATGGACATTATAGGTTGACAATTTGTTTCTATATCTGTTCTGCTACAGATAGGAACCAGATGAAAATGAATTCTGTAGATATTCATGGACCACCTACTAAACAAACCTGGGTATAAAAATCAATATGTGCCCAACCATAGGAAAATAATTGTCTTTTGCTGCCTGACTGACCTTTCTGCTGAATGCATCAGACTTATACAGAACTCTGTCATTCTGGGGCTTATTACAAGTGAATTTAAGTTTTTGTGTGTGTCCTGACAATTAACCAGCTCGAGTCATAACAAATATACTCCACTATTGTGTTTTTTTTTTAATTTGTAGACTTTGATCAGTAAGGATATGCTCTCTGTCTCATTATTAGAAAATAATGCAGTGTTGTTTCCACTAGCAAACACAATTTGTCAATTGCATTTGTTATTGTTTCCTATGGAAAATAACTTCTGGTTACTGTGGATTAATGTAAAAACCACACACCATGTCCAAGTAGCTTGGGAAATAAAACATGTCAGCACACTGTATTCAATGCCTGTTTAAAAAATAATAAATAAGCCAAATTATTCAGCAGTGTCATGATATATAGGAATGGTTTCAGGGAGCACAATTCATTAATCTGTAGCATTCAGATAGCTATAATGAATTAAGAAGCATATATTCAAATTAAAGAATACATATCTGTTGCTATGATAGATGTTGCCATTTAGCTAACTTATACAGATAACTTATAATTTAGAAATCTGTCGTTTTAAGTTTTAATTTCTGAACCCAATAGAAGAAAGTTAAAACTCTAGAAGAGAGAACAATTTGTATCTGGATTTTTGTCATAAACACTAATGTTGAAGAATTTTTATGTTGAAAACAACCTAGAAATAGAAGTTATGCAGTATTATTATAGAGGGTAATTGAAAAGACAGAGTTAGAGACAGATTGTAGTGGCTCAGTTGGTTAAGCATTTGACTCTTTGTATCCGCTGAGGTTATGATCTCACAGTTTGAGAGCTGGAGCCCCACATCAGGCTCTGCGCTGACAGTGCGGATCCTGCTTGGGATTCTGTCTCTCTTCCTCTCTCTCTGCCCCTTCCCTGCTCTCTCTTTCTCCCTCTCTCTTTCATATATAATAAATAAGCATTTTAAAAACAGAAAGAATATAAAATATAAGTAAGGATTAATTAAGATAAACACAAAACTGATAACATATAAACTGTAAATACTTTCCCAAATAGGTTTCTTTCAGTGATGTTCTACTGTTTTCAGACTTTAATGTGTCCTCTTCTTTGCAACTGAAAACAAAGAGCATGTATAGCTTGAAGTTTAAGAGATTGAAGTGCTCGCTTCGTCAGCAAGTTGAAGTTTAAGAGACTGAATAGTTAGAGCTTTTCGTGTGAATTATTCTATCAAGACATGATCATGTGACTAACTTCATTTTCTAAATTTTCAATCTTTAAAATAAGATCAATCTCAGTTTTTCAAAGAAGTATGGACACAGTTTGTAATGACAGGCACACATTTGTCTGATTATTTGCTGAAAATCAAATTAGGAAGTTTCAGTGTTAAGTCTGTGAAATCCCATTCTTTAGAAATGAACTTTACTTTTGACCAGTTCAGATTTCTTATTTTCTGTTATTACTTAGGAATCTGAAAATCAGTAATCCTTAAAAATGAAACTGAAGTATAAGCTAAATGGGCAGATACATTTATGGTCTTTGTTTTCTTTGCAAACTTAATGGAGTTTAAGTAGCTCATGTAGCCAAATATAAAAGAACTAGAATGAGTAATTTGTTGTTAAAATAAAAGCCGTTGTCAAATGTAATGAGAATTTATTATATAAGTTATTATTACATATGAATAATATTGTAATAATCAATTAAACAAAACAATGGAACTCCAGGGATTAGTCAGGTACTCAAATAACAGAAAATGTTCTCAGTATGCTCCAGTGTCTCAGTGAATAGTCATTGTGCTCTAAGACTAGCACCATAAATAAATAAATACTGCTTATATACAATATTAGATAATAAAGTAAAATCATACAGAGGAAATAATGTAATTTTTCTTTTACATTTAGTCACCACCTATTACCTGTTGGAATGATATTATTAGGATATGTAAAAGTTTGTGAATAAAATGTTTTTTATCTATTCAGTGATCCCTACAGAAGTGCAGATGTTTCCTTCTCTGTCTCTTCTAAGTATTAAAAAATATCACTTTAAAACACAATTTTTCTGTTTCTTCACTGATTGTAACACTGGGCATTTTTCTTGCTTCTAACATGGATGAAACTCTCATATGTTTCTGTAGCCTTCAGTCTCCTTAAGCTGTTTTAGTTCTCTTTATATATTAGTTAACTATCATAGTATTTTAAATATCAGGAAAAATTATTGGCTCTTACGATACATAAGTAACAATGAAGTAGACAAATTCCTATGTGTCAGTCACTGTGTTAATTCATTAGTGAATTCATTAGTGAATTCATCAAATTACTAAATATGTGCATGATTATGTGTATATATTTGTATATGTGCAGTGAATACCTGTAGGTTTCTTATTCCATGAAACTCTAATTTATTATGAATAAATTTAACCCATAATCACTGAGACTTCCCATTACAAATCTCTTTGTCTTGCATCTATCACTTCATTATAACAGCAATCTTGTAAGGGCAGTTCTTACTCTGACTATTTCAACTCATGCAGAAACTGAAACCGAGTGGAGTTCAGCCAGTTAGCAAAGGTCACAGAGCTAGAAAGGGGTGGAGATTGTAGTAAAACTTAGGTCCTCCGGCTCCAAACTCCATTCTCCCTTTTTAACAGTACACTACTTAGAGGTTTGTTTTCCTCCTTAGTAAGACTGCCGGTGCCCTTTCTAACTCTTACCTGCATTGACTAACAAAAATTCTCTCCACAACTCATTATTGTCATCCTTACACACTTATTTCCAATAGGTTTTATCCGCTTTATGAACCAGGTCAACATCTTTCTATTTATAAAGTCTCTAGAGACTTGTTAATGCTTACCTCACATCCATTTATTTTATATTCCAGCCACCTCACCTGGAATCCGGTAGCACTTGTCTTCTCAGGGGTGTCAAAAGTCTTCTAGCCTGAAGCATCCTCTATAAAAAACAGTACTCTTCTACATCTATAATCCATCAATGACCTAATATGCTGTGCATCTCTACAACTACATGTAATTTCCTTATCACTTTTATGTATTTTATATGTAAATGATATCAATTACACATATGATAGTATTAATATATTTGTATATATGAAGCTTTTCTATACTTCTTTGGGGGGGAGTCTCTTTCAATGTCTTACAACAATAAGTAGTATTCAAACAAATTCATTTACTATGTTGGATTTATGGTGTAAATAAAGATACTGTAAAAGAAACATATGAGCTGCAAAATATATAATTCCCCAAATCTAGATTTTATATTTCATTATTTTTAATTTTATTTTTTTATGTTTATTTATTTTTTGAGAGAGAGAGACAGAGCATGAGTGGGAGGGGAGGCAAAGAAGGAGAGGGAGACCCCGAAACTGAAGCAAGCTCTAGGCTCTGAGCTGTCAGCACAGAGCCCAACATGGGTCTCAAACTCACTGACCTCAAGATCATAAACCAAACCAAAGTCAGACACTTGACCGATTGAGCCACCCAGGCACCCCTAAATTTTATATTTTAAAATAGAACAACTTGTTATGTGGATCCCTTTTGTGTTTTGTAATTAAGCTCCCATGTTTGTGTGATTACATCTCTTTGTTGCTCAGTCTAATGGGACCTTACACAATTTAATGAATCCTGTTGTAAAAATAAGAGAATGTTATCTCTTGTTGACGGATCTGAAGTCTTCTTGAAATTGTATTTGTTGAAAAAGAACAGATAAGACAGGTTGTCTGAATTTATACCTGGAACATGCAAATGATGGGCTTTTATTATGATAAGGAGGGCAATATCACTTCAGACCAATGACACCAAGTCAGGGAAGCTGTAAGGTAGTGAATCCAATCTCTTGCTAGCAAAATAAGATCTATGCAGGAAAATTAATAAGTAAATGCCTTCCTTTCATCATGATGGCATTTGGGAGTTTTAGAGCTCTGTAGCCCATTAGTCAGTTTAGTTAATGACTCTGCTTATTCCCTTAATCATGTGCAATGCATTGACTGAGCTTCATTTTGTTCAAAGTGCCTTTCAGAATCCTGAACTGAATCCGAGTTGTGGAAGAGCTTACCTTCTCAGAGTATAAAGCATATTTAGTTCATATCCCTTATGTTTTATAATGTCTTCAGAAAATGTGAAGTGCTTCTAAGTACAGAAAATGAAAATCTGCATAAGGCCCAAACAGTTCATGGTTTCAATGCCTGGCTACTTCCACTGCCATGGCTTATTTAATGCTGAAGGCATCTATTACATTTGCAACAAATTCAAATAATAAGAAAGCAAAACAACAATAAATACAATTTTATTCAAAACCCTTTCTCCTTCTACAATATTTAAATTAATATAAATCTATATGTTTTAGAAAAATACTTTAAACTTTGTAAAGATATGTTGCTGAGTGAAGAGTTAGATTGTTTTTATAGTATAGTCAGATTACCCTCTCCCCATCCCCCACATTGAGGTGGCAATAGATTGATGCTGTGTGAGATCAGGGAATTTCAAGCTATTGCCCTCAAGTGAAACTCAATACATTGAAAAAAGTATTTATTTATTGCAAAATTCATGACAAAAAGATTAGTGGTTTTGTTGTACCTTCTTTATTGAAAAAACCTAATTTGATACCTATAGAGTATGGGAAAAAAATTAAGTGTAATTATATGGAGTTGTTTCATAATTGTTTGCTACTAAAATACCATGGTGAGCATTACGCAATGTATGCACATCTGAAACTAACATAATGTTGTATGTCAATTATACCTCAATTAAAAATAAATAATAAAAGCAAATAAAATAATAACACTTCCATGACTCAAAAATATAGGTATTATCTTATTTTTTTCCATCTTCATTCTTCCCTTCCCTTCTTTCCATTTACCTTTCTTTCCTTGCTATCCATTAACTACTATAATAGCTCAAGTATGTCTAATGGGTGTTCTTTTGGAGAATGTATATTATTGCATATGCTCATTTTAATTTATATGAATATATTAGATTATAGATATCATTCTCTCAGAACTTTGTTTTCATTCAGCATCGTCATGGTTACAAAATTTACATGTCTATGTCTAGATCTGATTTATTACTTATAACTGAAGGATAGAACTCTATGATGTTCATCCTTCACGTATTTTCCTATACAGTCTAACAACTTGATATCAGAAGTCATGCTGTGAAAAATATCTTCATTTGTGTTTCATTTTGATCTATGTATATGAGACTTTTGCCCCCCCCAGTAATGTTCATTCCCAAATTTTAGTATGCTAAAAACTATTCTCCCTGTGGTGGCTATGCTGGCTTACATTCACACTAGCAGGGGTATATAAGATCTCAGTCCCCAGTGTTTCCAAAGCACTTGACTTGTCACGCTTTATGCTTTATGTCTATCAAACACGTGAAAAGTGGTCTCTTACTGCTCTTTTACATGCCATTCTCTGCTTAATAATGATTCAGCTTCTCTGAATGTTCTTATTAACTTTCTTGGTTCTTTCTTCTATAGATGTTTTCTATATTCTCTTTATTATTTTTTTTTAAATGAGAATTCTTGTCTTCTCTTGTTGATTTGCAAGAATTCCTCTAGAAAATAGTTTGACAACCTTTTTTCTGTAAAGGACCATATAATAAATATTTGAAGTTTTGTGGACTGTACAACTTTGTCATAAATATATAACTCTGTTATAATAGCATGAAAGCTTTCATAGGTGATACATAAGCGAATGAGTGTGGCTGTGTTGCAGTAAAATTCTGTTCACAATAGGCCATTGGCCAGATATGACCAACAGGCTATGGCTTGCTGAAACTTAGTGTACATAATGGAAAAATCACTAGGAACAATGTCAGGAACAGTGAGGGGAAAAAGATAGTGAGATAAGCTCAAAAATCATTAGAAAATGACAGAGAAAATCCAGTTCAATGATAGAATTATGAAAGATAAAATTATAAAATTGATGAAAATAAGTTTTAGGAGAATATCTTTTTGATCCAATCCATCAAAGTCATAATGCAAAGAAAGTGGTCAGAAAAAACAAAAGAAATGATTAATTCAGGCATTCTGTTCAGTGAAGAATATTATAGAAAAATAAAATACTAAAGATATAATGGGAAAAGGTAATTATAATGAACATAATTAACAGGGAACTAATATCTAGAACAATTAAACTGATAATATCTTAAATGTAATTCACTTTTTAAGAAAGAAAAAGAAGGAAAAATTGAAGAATAGTTACATGTCTTTGGGCAGTTTTAAAATACCTTTATTTTCTGGAAAGTGTAGATTTTCAAAATTGTAAGGAATTAAGGCTGAAAGAAAAAAAAAATATCCAGATCGAAAAAGATCATGCTCTTCAATTTTTGATAATTTTATTTTCAAAGAAAAGAGAAATATACCATGTTTAATTCTAACATGTTGAGTCTATGAAAGGTCGCAATTTAATAGTGATGCCTACAAAAATAAATCACTATGAGGTGGTCAGAATGAACCTAAAATAATAGAATTATGGAGACAACATTATTATGTGTTTAATTATTTTTTAACTTCAATAAAATGTTTATTTCTATTTATAAAGATTTTATTATTTTGTTTTTACATTGAGTGTGAAGATATATGTATGTTGACAATATAACTGAGTGTATATGTATACATATGGGTATGCTTGAAATATATTTTAAATATATATATACATGCATTTATTTATCTATGTACAAATAAGAATGAAACAATTATAAGGGAATCAGAGATACAGGTAAATAGCGGCTATAACCAGTGTGTGCTCTAAGATGATGTATTAGTTATAAATTCCAAAGGGAAGAGATACCAGTGCAGTCATTATCCCTTGAAATATGATTTCAAGATGATTAGACTAATTTTAGAGAGATATTGCTAAGATATACATAAGTTTCCAATTATAACATATAACTAGGTCAATATATAACAATGACAGAACAATAGGTTAGGTACTTCTGGTCTCACAAAATTCAAGGAAACCATCTTCTCTGGGAAATCTACCAAGAATAAAAAAATTAAAATCTATATGAAAGTAAAGAACTTAAAACACCAGTGATAAAACAAATAAAACTTTATTATAAAAGAAAACTAAACTCTGCTTTAAATTATCTTTGAGAGCAAAAATAAATATTATGAAAAGGCCAAGAATCAGCTGACAAAAACCCAGATCCTGATACCGCAGCCAGTTTGAGACTCTTTCCTTCTTTCCTCCTTCCCACCTTCCCTTCCTTCCTTTCTTCCTCCCTCCTTGCTTCTCTCTGTCCATTATCTCTCTCTTTCTCTCATCCCCTTCCTCTCACTTTCCCTTCTTTTCTTCCTTTCTCCCTTTTACTTTTATGTTGGGTTTACATATTTATAAGATCTTATCAAAATGCAAAATTTTTATCTGGTAAATTATCTTTAAATCTAAAAACTACCCTTGACAAGTATAAAAGTAAAGAAAAGAGAGGGACTAGGTGGCTCAGTCTTTTAAGCCTCTGACTGATTTTAGCTGAGGTCATGATCTCACAGTTCGTGGGATGGAACCCTGCATCAGACTGTGCTGAGAGCATGGAACCTGCTTTCAATTCTCTCTCTCTCTCTCTCTCTCTGTCCCTCTTCCACTTGCATGCATGAGCTATCTCTTGAATGAATGAGTGAATGAATGAATGAATGAACTTTTTTTAAATAAAGAAAAGAATTAAAAAGATAAATGAAGAAATATATTTAAATACATGTAGTAAAACTTTCCATCCATTTACTATATTGTAATTAATTTTTAAATTTATGCAATTTTGGGGCACCTGGGTGGCTCAGTCAGTTAAGCGGTTAAGCGTCTGACTTCGGCTCAGGTCATAATCTCACAGTTAGTGGGTTGGAGCCCCACTTCCGGCTCTGTACTAACTGCCAGCTCAGAGCCTGGAGCCTGTTTTGGATTCTGTATCTCTCTCTCTCTCTGACCCTCCCCTGCTCATGCTGTATCTCTCTCTCTCTTTCTCTCAGAAATAAATAAAACATTAAAACAAATTTTAAAAATAAATTTATGCAATTTTGTATACTTTGTCCATTGATCACATAAAAATCTGATACATACACATATGAATTGTGATTTTGTATTTTAGAAACAATTATTAAAGATTTTTGGTAATGTAATTATTTAAATCCATAAGATTTCATGAACTCTGGGCAAGTACTGTAACTATTTGAAAGTGTTAATATTTAAATCAATGTTAAGAGATTAATTTATCAAATTAATGAAGTTGACATTTAAAAAGGATGAATAATATCAAGTATCTGTCTCTGAATCCAGCAAGTGTTAGTGAATTTTAAAATATATATATAAAATCCACCCAAATCTAAAATTCAAGCATCCTCGTCTCTTTCCATCTTTGATATTTTCAAGTGACTTATTCTAGAAACTACACTGCAGTAATTCTTCATCCTATAGGGTATTCCAGCCAGATGATACTACCAGTTTTTCTTTGTCCATAACCTCCATGTTTTCAATTTCTTCCTTACCTGGATTCGATTCTATGGAGGATCATTAATAATTGTCATCTCTCTTATGACACCCTCTGCCACACTAGACGGTAAAATTGCACTATTTTTAATCCCAGTGCTTCACCTCTCCTGTGTTCACACAAACAGCTAAACCTGTCTAGAGTAGAATACATACTTCAGTGAGTTACTGAACTTTATATAACACATTTCACATAATTCCCAAACTGGTCACACTTGATATATTTGCCAAGTCAATTTCATCTCTCAATTTTAAAATAGAATTTTTTCCTATTTTTTTTTTTTTTGTCTTCCTAAAGATTTCTGTATCCCTCTGCTTCCTCATACTGTAGAGGTTTTTAAATCTGGCATTCACAGAGCCTTCTAGAATCTGTGAAGAAAATTTAGGTTTTCATAAACTTAAATGAGAAAATAAAATAGAAACTGTTGACTGATAATCTAATGAAACTTTCCCTTTAGCTGTATATATAGACAATAAACCACTGCCGTTTTAACAAAGTCTCTGGACCTTGTCATCTATAGAAAATGCATTTAATGTCACATTACAGTTGTTGCAAACATCTTGAATTACATATATCTTTATCACTACTTCAAAGTAATTTAGTCTTAAAATTCTACTGCTCAGCTCCATAACTTAAGACATTAATTTAAAAAATGAATTCATTATTACATAAAATTTGTCCCCACTAACATTTCAATAATTTTTCAGTATAACTTGTTCCCTTTGTCATCTTATGTATCTTATTTCATGAACTTGTGAAGTATCTACCAGAATACTAAAATATCCAACACACACACACACACACACACACACACACACACACACACACACTTAAGATTTTTCTGACTGGTGACCTAAATCCTTAATTCACAGAAGCAAAGTGGACAAAATGAGTTATTTCATCTTTACCCTTCAAAATCTATTCATCTATTTGATCCTGTGCCTTTTTTCTGCTTTATTTCCAGTTAAATAATGACTCTGTACTAGCTACTAAGGTCTAACATTTCATTTTTGCATGGTATTTTCTCTCACCTACTTAAGGAATTTGTCCTTGAATGGATACCCTCTCTTCTGCATCAACTTTTTCCTCTTTACTCACTGATAGAAATGCATTAACAATGAAAGGGTCTTTCATATCTCTTTTATTAGAAATTACTTAATATCCCTTAATAAATATTCCAATGATCACTCTATATTCTTAATCTCCTTCAATTTTGGCAAGGCACTTACTTCCAAACAGTTTTTTGTCTACGCCCTGTGTTCCTCACAAAATACAATCCTTGAAGGAAGAAGTTTTGTCTGTTTTATTTACCATGATCATTGAGTCTAGATCATGGTAGGAATTCAATAAATGTTCAGATAGAGGATTTAAGATAAAAAGGAAACCACAATAGGAGACATAAAAGTCATATTTTCCAAGAATAATGTAAGTTCAACAATTTTAGAGTTGGAACCACAGTAACATCAGAATATTAGTTACTAAATATGTCTAGGATCTGGAATATCTTTGCAACAGAAATTCTTTCATAATGAGAATGGGCCATTGTTAAGTGGTGAAATAATAATCTCCACAGAAGGAAACACAGGATGGTTAACAATCAGATACCAATGTTGGAATGCCATGTAACACAATTGCTAAATGACACTGTAACACTCAATAGGGCCAGCTTCATGGTTATGAGCATGTGACCTGTGAAATCTGCAATGCTTTGGCCTTACTAGAAGGGTCCTAGGCTTGGTTTTTGCTCTCTTCTATCACTTGACATCCTTAATAATTTTTGAGCAAGGAGCCCTGCATTTCATATTGATCTTCAAGTTAATGCAGCCAGTCCTGCTTGCAAATATGACATTACACATTTAATTTGTTCAGTCTTTGGTTTGCTAGAGAAAAAGAATACAATAATTATTCATATTTCAAATTTTTATTACACATGTGCTAGGTGTTAGATTCTTCTAGTGTTTCCAAGTTTTACTTTAATGATTAACATTTGTAGGATTTTGTTTTGTAGAACATACTGGTGAATTTGTCAAGCAATAAAATGGTTACTTAAAATAGATCACTTAGATCTTTTATATGTCTATATCATAATTTTAGTTAAAAATACAATTTAATTTAGTTTCCCTAAAGATGTTAAAGGTCTTAAGATTTTTTAAGTAGAATCTTCAAAATAGGAACATACTAAACAAAATTTATAAGTGATTTTTTTTTCTTTCAGAAGTAATGTGTCTGTTCATTGAGTAGATTAATTTTATTTGATGTATTTTGCAGTTCTTGCTTTTATTGTGCCTGAAGTTTCCAAGCTAATGACAAAATTATTTCCTTAAAAATCATAATTTCTAAAATATTTAATATCCCTTTTATGTTTAGAAGTAATTATTTTTGTTAACTGTGATTTACTAAATTCTGAGTCACCTGAGTCCCACCATATATATCACAGGAACCAAAAAAAAAAAAGTTTAGCAGTTCCATTGGCTTTGGAAACCTATAAAACTTAAAATACAACATTAACATATAAAGAATATTGTGTATACAATAAAAATGCATACAAATAAATTAATAAATAGAAAATATCACATACTAATGCAGATCTACATGCCTTTTAGAAGACGTATTCAGAAAATGTCTCTCCATTGTTTTGATCTTAGTATAAATCACAGGAAAGAAAAAAAATTAAATATCTTTCTATATTACAATTTTATATCCTGGAAATTTGTACTGAACTGACACTCAGATAGTAATTCTTGTCAGATTCTTGTCCTAACTCTGACCTTTACCAGTTTAATGATTTGGAAGATACTGTTAACTTTTTTGAGCATTGACATTGAGGTTATTATTTATGAAAAGTGAGTTTTTTACCTGAACTTCTATACAGGAGTCTCAATGTAGGTATTTAAATCATATAGATTAAGCAAGATAACAAAGAAATCTTTCACATGTGCTTTCATGAAAACTTTGTCCTCTGTGTTAAATTTTAATCATTTTACTAATTCATGGATTATGAAATAACATCTAAATGTAACTACTTTAAATCCTAAATTCTTACATATCAATGGTTACCTGATAATGATAAATTTACCCTTGCCTTCCAATGGAAGTTCATTGCCTTACAGTGGAAGGTTCTCAATACATTTATTCCTCAAAGAAGGTTATACTATTCATTGTTTTGTCCACTAGGAAACATAAGTATATTAATAGCCATTCTCACAGATAGTAAAGCAGCTTGGAGAATTTCTATTTTGCTATATGAAATCCTAATGTCTTGCTCTCTGTCCATATGTAATTTTTAAACTCAAAATTGAATTGCTTGGCTAGGCTTGGTTTGAATTGATTGTTTTTTTTTCAATCAAATTAAGCATAAGAATTAGCATTATGAGAACACAGTGTTAAAATCATACAGTTTTGTTAAAATCATACAGTTTAAGTAGTAAAGTTCTCTTGGTAATAATTTTAATATTGTTTAGAATTACAGAGACTGAAATGTCCATCTTAAACTATACTATTAGTAGAAATATATTTAGAAAACTATGCTTGCACATGTATACACAGTATGACAACATAAACTTAAGAATTTATAAGCTAAAGAGCTTTTATAAAATCTACGATTTATTTGTTTGTTTTCAAAAGCTAGTGTGTGTGTGTGTGTGTGTGTGTGTGTGTGTGCATGCGTGCATGTGTACATCATACACTCTACTAAGTTATGTAGAGATAAGAGCAAATATGATTGCATATAACCAGGTGTCATCAACTAAATGGAGTACCCAAAAAAGATCAATTCATATCCTAATTTCCAGAAACTGTGATTACAACCTTCTGTGGTAAAAGAGTAAATATTAGCTTATATAGTAAAAGAAGTGATCAAACTATTAGTTTTAAGAGGAGGAGTGTATCCTGGATTATTAAGGTGAGCTCTAAATCCAATAACAAATGTCCTTATAAGAGTGGACAGATGCACATTTGACTGAAGAGGAGGTAGGAGCAGAGAATGGAATAACATAACCACAAACCAAGGAATGTCAACAGCCACCAGAAGCTGGACGAAACCAGAAATGGAATTTCCTTCAGACACACAAGAAATATTACTCACACCTTAATTTCAGAATTCTGGCCTCAAGAACTGTAAGAGAAGAAATTTCTGTTGTTTTGAGTCTCCAAGATTGTGGTATTATGTTATGGCAGCCCTACGATACTAATACACCAAGTAACCAAAAGGTCTTAGGAGCATAAGAAGACTCAAATCATTCCTGGGGATCATCTGAAGCTTCTTGGTAGAAGTGACATCACAACTACTATGTATATATTTCATATGATCTATGTCTCTTCCTTGAGTATCACTTACAAGTTTTCATGGGAGAGGGAAAAGGACTATTTAGAAAGAACTTAGCATCATTCTAATGTTAAGATTTTCAAGCCTCAGAAAATATATGAATCACCGAGAAAACTTTTTTAATGTAAAGAATTCTAAAATCTATCCAGATCTATAAATCCAAATCACTGGAAGTGAGATCCTATGAAGTATTGTTAAGTAAATATCAGAGATATATCTTGAAAAGTCAGATATTCTCAGTTTTTATTCATTATTTGAGACAGTGCCCCACTTGGCCTGGGCAAACATGTCCTCTGACCCAGGTCTTGAGCTCTGGAATTCTTTCCTTTACATTTCTGAGGTTCCTCTCAGGTGGACCGGGACTGGTCAGTCTACCACCATTTTGGTGTTTACTTAGTCCAGAGTAAGACATGAGTGGGCTCTTTGCCCTGTTCCTTCCCTTTGGGATGTTTTCAGATCCTCTCCGCTCCAGGCAGGTAGCCTGGGACTGGGATCACTGTCATTAGCCCACTTGGTGTGGGATTACATGTTAGACTAAGAATGGTTAGCACTCTGGGCTACCTAGACCAAACCACTAACCCTTGGCTTGAGCCACATGTGAGGCTCTCTGTGGGATCCAACCTGTTCATATTTCAATCCTGGTTTCACTTCCAGTATAGCTCCCATGAATTGCATGGGTGATTGCAGGTATCCTATACCTTGTGCGTCCTGTGCTCCCGGCCGCCCCCTGTGATTGCCTCATACCTTCACTGCCTCCAGGCACATGTCAGTCCTTTAGGGTGACTGTGATCCTATTTGTGCAAGGCATATTCATCTGTCCTTTGGCACAAGTTTAAAACAAAGGAGGCAAATTCATCAGAGTCAAGAGAGGTCCTCCACTGGAATGGAGCTGCTCTTCTCACTCTCACCGAGGCCATTCTCTTGAACTTTCTGCTGGGTGACACATTCTAGGAAAGCAGAGAATACAGCCTAATGAGTTCAGGAAAAAACATGACTGGAATATGTGTTGTTTTACCTTTATTCTATAAAATTCCATTAACAAATTTAACATAAATGAAAAATGAATTTTTGTCTTACATATTCTTCAACACATTCTTGAAAAGGCTTGCTAACAACCTGTGAGAGAGTCATCAAAAGCAAATACTCACTGTACAATAGACCACATGAGTATCATTAAAAGCATCAAAAATGGCATTAGGGAAATGCATTGGTAAAATTTGTGTTGCTTTAGTAAGGATTTTTTTTTTAAACGGCAATGTGATTAATAATTTGCTAGCTTTGTTTTATGTTAGGAAATATGAAAGTATATAGAAACAGTGAATATAATAATAAAGAAAAAGAAGAGATGACTTTTGGTTCTGAATGATACGACGATGGGTCTGCAAAGAATCTTCACATGCACTAATTAGATAATATGACAAAAGAGATGAAAGTGCTCTTTTATTCGAAATCATTGATAAGATTCCATGTGTACCATGGACCAACTGATTTTGTTATACATGTGTTCATCAATTTACACACACACATACAGAGTATCCCATATAAAAATGTTTGTATGGGCCCTTCATACCTGGGAGCAGCCCAATTTAGGGAAGAACGGCTCTAATTCTAGGGCCAGTTACACAATTTGCTGGATCTAGTACAATAGGAAAAGGTAGGGTCTTGTGTTAAAATATTATTATAAATCAGGATGACAGTGAAGCAAGGCATTAAACCAAGCACTAGGCCTTTCTAAAGTCACAGTTCTTATACCCATGTAGCTGCCCCTGAACTACACAATCATATAGAAGTTTGTCACATTTTGTTCTTCTGTTCCCCTCCCCAAACTTGTGTTTGGAAATGACTAAAACTGTGACTTCTGGAAATGAGTTCAACCACTTTCTCACCTTCAAACATTATACCTAAATTTCAAGATAGATTTCTAATGTTACTAATCCCAGGACACCTTTACTAATGTGCTCAATCATACAGAGTATCTCTCTTCTTTATGCTTCTATGATTTATTTTATGGTGGGGAGTAGATTTTGTCTGCAAGATTGAATTAAATAAGACATGGCTCATGTTCTTAAATTCTTATTAAGTTCGGGATATAAGAATCACAGCTTATATTACATGTAAAATATATTCACTATCTCAGATTATTAGCAGATGATTATTAGATATATTATGGAGTGATTGCTTATAACATTCTGATTCAAACTTAAGCAATAAGTGTTCAAAGAAACAGAAATGTCTAGCTGGCTCAATCAGTAGAGCACATGACTTTTGATCTTGGGATGATGAGTTCAATCCCCACATTAGTTTTAGAGAAACTAAGTTTTCAAAGAAACTTAAAAAAGAAAGAAAGAAAAAGAAATTGTCAGAGTAGCCAGGACTAATAGAAATGATATCAAACTGGATCCTGATAAGTAGAAATCACTCAGAGACAGATCATTAAGGAGATTTGGGAATCCTGAGAAACAGAAGATTTAAGCCCTAATGTGATAGAAAATACAAAGATATTAGAGTCTTACTAGATTGTTGAACACGGAAATTGCCTGACAACAGTGGTGTGATCAGAATAACTTGAGAGTGGAATCCAGTAGGACAGAAGTGATTGGAACAAGATAAAAGAGGGTGGAGTATAGGAGAAGAATCACTTGTTTCTGTAGAAACGTGTTAAAACTATAGACCAGGATAGTTGGTAGAAATGTGTAGGTAAAAGATAAAGCTAAGTGAATTTTCAAGAACAAACATGACAGGGAGTAACATTTGGGTATAAGGGAATATTAAGTTGACACGAACTGCATAGCCTCAGTATAGCTACGTAAATTCTTAGATTTTCTCAAACATAAGAAAATTTCAGTACTTCCTCAAATGTCCTTAAACTAACTGGAGTACTTTACTTGTTGTACCATTTAGGGTATTAAGTATTATGGACCGTCTAAAATTATGTATTTTAATATTCAATTCACACATTTGATTTTTTAATCAAAATATCAGAACTTTTCAATTAAAGCTAAAATCTACTATCCCAAATGAGCATATTATTTTAGTTTTAAACTGCATATTTTAAAATTAAATATAAAGTAGTAAGAATTTTGGTAACCTCACTGCATGTAGAGTGGATTATAAACAAAAGAAAAAATCAATGCAATTTAGGAGTAATGTATGGTTATATAATTACTGGTTTTTTGCTCTTAGAATATTTTAGTTGCTAAATTTGAATCTGAAAATCTATCTTCAATTAAATTTAATATGGATTATTAAAATAATATATTGAAATGTAGTATATATGTATAACAAAAAGCAAACTGTGTTACCCATAAATTATATTAGTTTCTTTCAAACAATTATATTCTAATTAAAGTACATTGTTCACAGGAATATATATATATGTGTATATATATATATATATATGCAGTCTCTTGGCATATATCAAAAGATTTCAAAATGTTCACAATGTATTCAGCCCTCAGTGATATGTTTTGATGATTCTCTTTACATTACATTGATAACATTTTCCTAAAACACTCCTCCAATTACTTTCCCCAAAAAGGTCCTAAAATATTCTTTACATGTGCTGAATCTTGCCATTATGTTGATTTTAGAAAAACATTAAAGATAATGAATTTAAATAATATATTTAAATTGTACCTTTTATCAAAGTTGTTAACAATCACAACATAGAAAATAAAAATACAAAATTACAACAAAAATGAAAATATTAAATAAGTAGGAGTTTCCAGAAATATTAGAGCTTAACATTGTTACATGTTAGTATTTTAGATAAAGGTCATAAGAAAGAGATGCCCAGTAGGTCAACATAATGAGACTGTGTTAAGCTATCGCAACACAGGGATTCCTAAGAAAACAATGACCCTGTGAAGTGCTCTTCCCATTTTAACTAAAACTCCATATGCCTTAAATTTGGGAACTCTCATCAGGAGTATACTGCCTGGCTTCAATTGTCATTATATAGCAGAGGGAGAGAAGGGATTTCTGACGGAGCCAGAGCCCAAACTATTTAGAGCTTTATAGAGTAAAGTCAACATCTTTGAATTGCAATTTTAAGCAAATGGGTAGGCAGTGCAGGCTGTGGAAAATTGGTATTATGCACTCCCTGTGGCTTGTACCACTTAGTTGCTGAGCCGCAGAATTTAGCCTATGTAGAAGCTTCTGGGTGGTATTGAAGGCTGGGACTATACTAAAGGAAATAAAGCCTATGTTCATCCACGCATACCTTCAACCCAAACTTTACAATCATTGGGATGAGTGCAATGTACAGTTGAAGGGAGAGCTCAACAATTGGAGTCAAAAAACAAAAAAACAGTTGGAAGTTGAAGGTCTTACCCTCACTCACTTTTGCTTTCACTAAATAATTCTGATATGAGCAGATGTTAAAGAAACAAATGCCAACATTTAGATTTTGCTCTCAGTCAGTGAAAAGAAGAACTGATTCTTCATTGTGAAAGAATACTATGTCTCACAGGGAATCATGAGATGAAACTATTTATGAACTCCTGTTTTATGAATTCTCTCAGGTCCAGTCCTCCACTTGGTATGTGCAGATTCCATCGCTGGTTAAGTCATTGGTTTCATATGGTAAGTGATACACAAAAAGTTCTATGCAAAATAGTAAACTATTTGACATATTTCTAGCTTGATGCTACTATTGCCTCATTCTTTCAATCTTAACTTTGTCTACATTTTCTGAAACTTCTGTACTCTCAAATTACCCTCTCCAACTCAACACTTTCTATCAGTTACACACTTTTATTTAATAAGGCCTTATGGCAGAGATAATAAATAAAAGCATCATCCTTTCCAAGGATTTTGACATTTTAAATACAAATAACTTATTAGAATTGCATTGGTTCAAGGAAAATAGACTTCAGGGACCCAGGTATGTAATAATTTTGTTACCATTTCTTGTGACGAAACTGGACAGAGTATTTAGTCAATTCCAGTTGTGTAGCAGCCCAGCTAAGTGTTGGTAAGAATTTGGACTTATATTTTCTATGCATTTTTAAAGAATTTTTCTTCCAGTAATTTATTTTTTTTTATTTATTAGTCAACTATCAAAATTGGCATAAACACTTAAAGTCACCAGGTCAGATTTGAAAGTGATAATAAGGATTCAGATAAACTACTTTTCTTCCATGCCATTAGTAAAAAAAAATAAGTAGTACAAAGATAATAAACAAGATCTGACATCAGTTCTCTGCTTAGGGGAAGCTCTCCACCATAGTCCTTGTTCCTCATGGAAAGACTCTCTGTTTGGTTGTCTTAGCTGCCTGCACAGTGTAAAAAATGTAACAGATTAGAGAAACTGGAAGCATATCATTACTGTTGATTAGGGAGAAGATGACCTTGCCAACCCACCCATCTCACACAAGCAAATAGTCTCAGTGGCACTTAGATACTCCTACCTATGATTCTGTGGGCCAAGCTCATAACCTACCACACCATAAGAGGGAGACACTATCAAAAGGAGTACTATCTGTTGCTTTTTTCTTGTTGGAAATACTTCATTATAGCTGAAAGGTAGCAATGGTATGATTTATTGTTGCCCACACTTAATTAATTTGTTATTTTATTTATTCAGCTATTATTTTTAGGGATACTCAATTAGATTTTTTAAACCCGTCACTTTTGTTAATACTAACATGTCTACTACCATTGCATCTACTACCATTAATACTATTAATAATCATTAAAATTTAGTAACACTATCTTTCAGGCATTCTGCTAATGACTTAACATTTATTAGCTCACTCAGTGTTAACAACTATGAATGTGCCCATTTTACAAAAGAAGACTTAAGCTTAAAACAGCTAAGTAAAATTCCCAAAGACACACATATATTGAACATGGTAAAAATATATGATGACTTCATATATCTCGCATGATTCCAAAGCTAGCAAGCTTTACTTCTACATGGTTCCACTCTTGTTGGTAAATAATATTTGTTTGGGCTTTTTTCCTAATCTTTTCTTGATAACTTGTGATGTTGACTCAAAATGTTAATGGAGGTAAAAAATATAGAGAGAGAGAGCCGCATGCCTCATGAAGAAGGAAACAATTGGACAAACTTACATTGATAGCTACCAAGATTTATTTGATCTAAAATAATAAAGTCTGAGTGATACTGGACACAATAAAAACAAATAGACACTGGGACACACAAAACATCACATCACTATAAAAGGATGGCCTATTGAAACAACTGTCCACATGAGAAGAAATTGAATACCTACCCCATACCTTCACAAACCTTAATTAATCCAAAGATAACATAGAGGACAGAGCAGTTCAGTCAGTTAAGCATCCAACTCTTGATTTCAGCTCAGTCAGTTAAGCATCCAACTCTTGATTTCAGCTCAGTCAGTTAAGCATCCAACTCTTGATTTCAGCTCAAGTCATGATCTCATTGTTTGTGAGTTCAAGCCTCACAAGGGCAGTGCAGATCCTGCTTGGGATTCTTTCTCTCCCTCTATCTCTCTGTTCCTCCCCTGCTTATGCACTCTCTCTCTCTCTCTAAAAGTGAATAAATAAAATTTAAAAAGGTATTAAGGAAAAAATGAAACTAAAAAATTATTATCTTCTAATAGTTTTGTAAAACCAAAATCTTATAATATCCTACAACTGCTTTTCTCAAGCTATGTTGACTAAGTTGTTTTCCCTAAACAAGAATTCTTAAAGGAATCACTCTTTTGCTGAAGCCTAATCAGCCAGAGACCATCAATATCAAGCCTATAGCTTAATAGGATCATAGTAATTGACTTGCTACAAGTGACATATTTCAAGTAGACAGTGTGATGTTGTTGCATATAGTGACCATGCTGTTTATTACATCTTCAGAATTTATTTATCTTAACTAATTTAATTTCAAATTCATAAATTAATTCAACAAATATATTTTGAGTATCTAGTAGGTTATGTTGAGAGGTTTTCAAATAATGGATAATGTTGACACACACACACACACACAAACCTTTTACCTATTAATTCCAGTTCAGTTCTTTTTTCAATTAGCTAAGCTACTTACTCTAACTATATGATTGCTTAAAGTACAGTAGGTCAAATTATGTGTACCAATTTAGAAAATCCTAAAACTCAAGGAAATTTGGTAGAATTACTTCTAAACATGCATAGCAGATGTGATGTAAATATGGATGTAATCATTCTCAAGTACTACAACCTTTTTCACAGTCTTTGACTACAAAGTAGAAAACTATCACATACCATATGGTCTGTGTTATATCTATATGGCAGCCTCTAATGTAAATTGTTCAAGGTCAGTCTTTCTGTAAACTCCCTAATGTGCAAAATCTAATATAGGCTGAACATTACCATATAAAGGCAATTAGCGTTGTTTGTATCAGACAACTGGAAAACAGAGTAGTAAATTCAAGTGTGATTTTTATAACATATTTATCATTAGTATTGAAATGAATATTTATAAAAAAATTAAAAATTTCAGAACACTGGAGTCTTATTTGATCAAAAATCAGTTTCTGAATGACACTGAATTGATAATTATAATTTCTTCTATATCTATATTTAAAGCAAACAGATCATTTCTCTTTCTGTCCAGTATACTTATGCCAAAATTATGCTTAAACAATTCTACGTGTTTTGGAGATAAGCCGTATACAAAGGAAGGTTTTATGCATCAACCTTGACCAAATGCATTTTTTTCTACTTAGGACTTTAATAAAGTGTGTATATACTTGTATTTGAAAATGATTTAAATGTAATATGAGTGAAATTTGACGTTTAACTCTTTTTCTTTTCCCTGAACCATTGGCCATCTCTTTTATATTAAATGTGTCTATGGTATAGTAAAGAGCTGATAATTTCTATCAAATTATTGATAACATAGTAATTACTTATAAGTAAATAAGTAAGCAATCTGCTTAATTTCATGAAGAGAAAATGATGGGTTGACTTAAACTCTCATTTAAAACAAGTCATCGTCTCGTTCTGTTACAGAAATACTATGTTTTTGAAATCAACATGTAAAAAGAAAGAAAATGAGTTAAATGTTTGTAGTTAAACAGCAATGATACTGATGGAATAAGTATGGGGTAAGAACCAGCATCAAACTTACCAGCTTCCCTCATTGATAGAAGATAAGGGAGTAGTGCTTTAAATTTCTGCAGGGAACATTTTTAAAACAGTGTTAACATTCATCTGTTTATCAACTTTGGATTCTGAAGAAATCACAAATTTCACCTCTTACAAATATTGTAGGAAACTCTCTAGGCTGTACTTCATCACAATGAGATACCAAACCAAAGTGGCAGAAGATATAGAATCCAGAATATATCATATTTTCCCCAGTAAAGACAGGAAACCACATGTTGACATGTCTGCCGAGGGGAAGAAGAACATTTGTTTCTAATTGGACTAGGGGAGGAACCCCAATAGACCTATAACTCTGATGGGAAAACAGTTGATATGAAACACTATCCCCCAAATTAGGATAAGTGTTTAAGTTGACAAGATGAAAACAAAAAAGGAAAGCAATCATGATTAAAGAATACAAACATTTAGACCAAAATATGAATTTAAGAAACAAGGTGAACCAAGAGACAAATCAAATTATAGAATTCAGAAACTTGTAAGTTGTGAGAAAATCTAAAATAATAAATAGTGCCTTTAAAAGCAATTAAGTATTTAGTTTGGGAAGAAGGGGTTAACAGATCTTTTCTCCAGGCTCAGGGATGCTTGAGGACTTGCTTTTTATTCTAATCTTCCTTTAATCCTAATGAGATATTTATACCAGCATTGAGGAAACTACTCAGGTTGCTATACATCAACCTCACACTGAACCTTATTGTGAACATTATTATTATTTTTTTTTTTTGCCTAATCTATAACTGATTAACAAATGTTAATTGATGTCATGTAGCAACACCAGAGAATAGGAGCTTGTCTTTTACAGTTTTGGATCCTGCTTCACTAGGGAACTTTTTCAACTGAAGAGATCTCACAGTTGATGGTGTTTCTGTTTTAAGTTAATCATCACTCACCTGCCGTTGTGTCAGTGATCATGTGTCCTGAATGTTGTGCCATTCGAGAACATCAGCAGCTACATCTGGAATCCATGAGGCTTTTGCTCTACTCTTGCCATATAGGCAGTGTCACTTCTGTCCATTATTTGTTCTCAAAGTCAAGTAAACTTTAAATTTTGTTGGGGGAAGCCTGATGCATCAGTTCTCTTTTTCAAGAAGTAGATGCCTGGGAATGTAAATCATACAGACAGTATGGAAAATGGTATGAAGCTTCCTCAAAAATTAGAAAAAAACTGTCATATGTTCCAGCAATTTCCACTTCTTGGTATATATTTGAAGAAAACAAAAACACTAATTTGAAAAGATGTATACTCCCATACTTACTGCAGCATTATTTACAAACGCCAGATATAAAAACAATCTAACTGTCCACTGTCCATCAATGGATGAATGAATAAAGAAGACATGGTATATATACAATGAAATATTATTCAGCCATAAAAAAGAATAAAATCTTATTTGTGACAACATGGATGGACCTGGAGGAGATTATGCTTAGTGAGTTTAGTCAGAGAAAGACAAATATGCAATCTCACATATATATGGAATTTAAAAACAAAAACAGAAAAGCAAGCTCACAGATTCAGAGAACAAATTGCTATTTGCCAGAGGCAGGGGATGGGGACCACTGAAATGGGTGAAGGGGGTTAAAGGTACAAACTTCTAGTTATAAAATAACATCATGGGGGAAAATGTACAGCATTGTGACCACAGATAATAATGTATTACATATTTGAAAGTTGCTAAGAGAGTAAATCTTAAAAGTCCTCATCACAAGAAGAAATATTTTGTAACTATATATGGTGACAGATGTTAAATAGACTTACTGTGGTGACCATATTGCAATATATACAAATATGACATCATTATTTTGTACAGATGAAGCTAATTTAATGTTATATGTCAATGATAACTCCATAGGGGTAAAAAAAAGGAAAGTGGCAGATCAGATGCCGCCACGAGATTGCACGTGCAAGAGATGCACTGGATGAACAAAAAGGAAGAGTAATCTAGAGCCAGCAAGGAGCGTCTTTCAACTTCTAACTGTCTGGCTCCTGTAGAGAGTATGAAGTAAAAAGGATTAGGTAGAAAGATCTCAGACTGCAACACTGTCTGCTAAGAAAGTTTCAGCCAGGTCAGTGGGGGCATCCTAAGGCTAAAATTGCCTATTTAAAGAATTCTGCATCTTGTAGGAATGGTCCTGCGTGGTACCACCATTTTGTTCATCATAATACTTCCTTGTTCAGTCTTTGGTTAAGAAGAACCCATGGAAATGTGGCCTCAGCATAAATGTGGGGTTGGATCCAGAACAAGAGTGTCTCAGCCATCCACTAATATGCTATCTGTGGGAGATATGAGAGTCTTATTTTCATCATCTGAAGAGACCACCACTTGTTCTGTAGGAAGTGGTTGTATTGCCGTACACGAGTTTCTAAGAACAGTTCCTCACGGGTTCCTTGGGCCTCTCTTCCTGAGAGGAAACTTAGAAAACACAGGTCAGTGGAACAAACTACTTTGTTGCTGTTGGTGTTAGGACCACAAATAGTAGTTATCCTCTCTTTCTATTATCTGTCTTGAATTTCCCTCACCTTCCTCTATTTCCTTTCATGTTTTAGTATATTAACCTACTGATGTGACCCAAAGCTATATTCCTGTGCAATATCCCTCCTTGGAAATCATGCCTTTTCCAAGTTGGATTACTGTAAGGTCCACTCACCAACTGTGAGGCAAGGAAAACTGGAGGTATCCAGTTTTCCTGGGTTCCACATATATATTACCCTGACATCTTCAGGCAAAAGCAATCCTACCTTCTCCTGCTGATTGTAGTAAATTATGCTTAATTGTAATGTTGCTGTTTCTACTAGTCTGATGGTCTCTGGATATAAGGAGTTCAAAATACTCAGGTGGCAGTTGTAGTTCAATGGAATGTGTAGGGTGTCCTGTGGCAAGAATGGGCCATATTAGGAAAAACACCTTCAACCCTACAGAGATCAAAGTTTCAGGAATGGGAACCACAAAATACTCTCGTGCATTGCTGAGAATAATGTTAAATGGGGCCACTCCTACTTCTACCACTTGGTTTCCAGACATATTTGGGACCTAGAACTTTTTTTTTTTTTTTTTTTTTTTTTTTTTTACAGAGAGAGAGAGAGAGAGAGAGAGCACTTGATTGGGGAAGGGCCAGAGAGAGAGAGGGCGAGTGAGTATCCCAAGTAGGCTCTGTGCTGACAGCAGAGAGCCCTATGTGGGGCTCGAACTCACTATGAGACCTCCATTTCACAACTACAGGGAACTAAATTGTGTCAATGACCACATAAGCTTGACAAAGACCTTGAGCCACTCCATGAAAGAATACAACCAACTTCTTAATTTTTTAAGATTCTGAGCAAAGAATCCAGCTAACTTGTACCTTGATTTCTGATCCACAGAAACCATGAAATACTAAAAGGATTTTGTTTTAACTCACCAAGTTTGTGATAATTTATAGTGAAGCAATAGAAAACCTATCCAGATTCCATGCCTGTGGGATAGAAATCCATAGGCACTTATGCAGTAGTGTTGGCTAAGGCTCTGTAGATGGGAAAGCCAAACCTATAACTGGAATATGTTTCACTGTAAATTCTGGCTCTTCAAGAAAAGTGAAATTTGACACCAAGTTGCTTATACTTGAGGAATAGTATAGTATCACAGGCTCAGAATAGGTCTGTCCAGCAGATTTGGCATTGTAAAGAGGTGGTATCTAGATTAGCCTTGATAAGTAGAAGTCCATGTTGCTGAGTCAATTCATAGCCTCAATTGCTGCCATTCACTGCACTAGCAGTAGATGTTAAACAGGGTTTGATTGCTGAAATAAATTCATGCAATCCAAGAAGAAATACTTACAAATCTACAGTGTATCACCACAAACAGATATAATATATCAGTGACAGCATTAAAGTAAGCAAACGCATTACAGCCGAAGTCTGTCTCACAGCCAGGGCTCTAGAGACATCAGGTGCAGGCTCCTATTGTAATCTGTTTCTAGGGGCCATGGATGGATGCACTTTTTTTCTTGGATCAGGAATCACCAATGTGTACATGGAACACCTTGGAATTAGGGAGCTCAAAAAGGAATCTTGGCTGGAGATTTTTATTTTTTAATTTTTGCTGGCCATGTAACATATTTCTGCTACATAACCAGCTTTAACAGCAGAGTCCTCCAGGGTCTCACAGAGACCAGGTGTGAATCATCAATCTCATTGTTATCAATAAACAGTGCTGACGAGCTGGAACAAATGGGCTGGAAGCTCTTTAGACCCATGGTTATAAAGCAACACTATTAATCAGAGTGTCTCATGACTAGACTAAGGGTCATTGCCATGCACAAACTTTAGTAAGACAGTTCAAGCTAATTCCAAGCTTGCTGTAATTAACCTTCACAAAATAACCATTATTCCCTTTGTGTCCCTATCATGGAACTCCCAAAATGGCACATGAAGTTTGGCTAGCATCAGATGTCCAAGTCATTTTATCTGCTTGGTTATCCCATACTGTTTTTGTGGTGGATGTTTTATGATGAGCATCAGTGTTTGACACAAGTATCTTCACACTTGGTGTCCACTTTCATGTGCCATCCATCCATGTCCTGGTCCTGCTACCACACAAAGTAGATGGCCAGCTTCACTGTCAGCAGCTCCATCTTTTGGGAAATATTTTCTTCCACTTTTATTTATAGACACTCTGAACATTACTGTAACGCTGATGGCACCCATTTTCAGCCTGCCCCCACGTACTGAGCCAACTCAATTATAAATAAAGCCTGAGGATTATTCTTTCTCCTTCAATTGAACATACAAGAACACACATATAAACAAGAATGTGAGACGTGAAAGGTTTATTTGTGTAACTTAGTGGTGACATGAGAGTCTAGGCTACCCACTCACGCAAGCTTCTCTGTGTTCTCTTAGACTGCTCAAGCTCAATCTAGGATAAACATTCCCAAATTATGACCACCTAAGAGACTATGTGAAACTATAACTTGGTGGGTTCAGCGGAACACAGCTCATCTTGGGAAATCCCAGATGCATTGTTACGTTGCTCCATTGTCAGGTGTTCTGTGTCTACCAGGGTTCAGTGACATGCCAGGAACTATTTCTTAAAAGGTGTATAAATCTGCTTCAGATGTTATGTTCTTTTTTTTAGGGAATGGGTAGTTTCAGAGTTTCATTTGGCTTTCCCAGTGTGATAGCTCTCACTCCACCAGGGAATCAACATAGAAGTTACTCCAATTGGCAAGTGTAGCAGTAGTCAGTGACTAGAGAAATGGACACCAGCCGGGGCTGTGGGCTCATCAAGCCCACCATGAGCTAGATTTCAGCCAGGGCCCCAGCCCATTTACTATCTGTTCTCCCTAAGTCCCCATGCTAACAAGGTGTCTATAACAACAATTTGTATCTCTGAGTATCAATGTCAACCAGATCTTATTCCCAATAGTCCTCAAAATATCTATTTTTTGCCTAGTGTAGAATCTACTGAGTAACTGGTTATAGCTACTTTTGGTGAGACTCGATATCATTATAGTGTTTAACTGCAGTGCTGTTAGGGTTTTTCCTTTTAGGTAGCTAACCTCTTATGCCAACTAATTCTGGATTCAAAATTGGCTCAAACATGAGTACTGACTAAAGGAATGAGTCTTGTTTTCAACTCTTGCCTTCCTACCTTTTACAGGTACGTTAAGTAGCATTCCTTTTGCTACTCATCGATTTTTGTCTATAGGAACATTGTGCTGTATTTAATGTCTTCACAACTTCCTGTCATTCAATATGCCTCAGCATCATTCAGTGCCTCTTTAGCCCTGGTGGTGAAATTTGAGCACTGGTAAGTGGGCATTGAATGTGAAGTTGAATGATTTAGTCATGTAATTTTTCCTCTCTCATATAAAAATGCACAGCAGAATCACAAAGAACAGCTTCTGAACTAGATGGAGATGATTAAGCATCACCCGTAGATAGTGGGATGAAAGGAATACTGTATCAGGGTGAGACTTGAGTTGAGCTTGCATAAGAGATGGAGATTTTGTTCTTCTGTGTGAAGTAGTATACAAGTTTGGTGACCAGAGTGAGAGACTGACCCACAGTTTGCTCTGTTTTCTATATTGGATGGTACTGCCTAGAAGTGCCTTGCGAGACAGCCATGCCATCTCTGAGACTTCCCTTGCATCTCACAATGGAACCTTTCTGACCTATGGGTTGTGAATAATACTGGCAAGTATTATTACTTCAGAGCTGGGATATAAGGAATGATTGTGGTTTCTCTATGTTCTTCGACTTCCCCCAACTGTATGCAGACAGAGACAGCACCTCACGACAGGGATTCTCAAAAATGTGCAGCAGCAGCAGTATCTGGAAACATACTTGAAGCAAGTTCCCAGGCCCCCTTCTGACTTTGTAAATGAGAAATACAGCGGTAAGAAGGGTCCAGGAGGTCAAAGCAATCTTTGTTTTAGCATGTCCTCTAGGCAATTCTGGAGTGAGGTTCAATTTTATAAAAGGCTGGATAGATCCAAAGATTGGAAGGAGACTAGATCCCTAAATTAGCATGTAGAACAAAGCCCTGGCTATCCGAAAGTAATGCTATGGACTGTGAGTTAGAAAAGTTGCCCTTTTATATATGTTAGAAGTTTTCCCTCCATTTGTTGCGGCAGTTTAACATTATTATAACTAATACAGGTGCAAAATAGGAGAATGGTGATAATGAATTTCAAGTGCACTGTGAAGAATACAACTCCTCAAGAATAAAAGAGGTGGGATGATAATGAAAGTGATCAGAGAAGCAACAAAAGAAGTGCTTTAGTTAGGAGAAGTTTTATAATTTGTATAACCTCACAGGAAAAGAATATGTGTATTTTTAGTTTGACAATTAACTGGTGAAATAAAGGTGATTTTGAAAGCACTCACCTTTTACTACACGGATAAGACTCTGTCATGGATCTCTGGTAATTCTGTCTGTTACTTTCTTTTTCTTTAACTCAGCGGTATGTCTTTATGTTCATTTATAACCAAGTATGGACAACTAATTTGTTGTTTCTGATAAATAATATTTTATGGTGTGCATGCATTCTATTTTACTTGTCTCCTTTCCCAGTAAAGGAATACAGATGGGCTACAAGATCCAAACACTGAAATACAGCAGAAATGAGAGGAAATATGATAATGTATGAGAAAGGTCGTAGTGATAGGAAGGGAGAAGTACAAGTCTTAATTCTTAATTCTTTTTTTTTTTAATTTTTAATGTTTTATTTATTTCTGAGAGAGAGAGAGAGAGCATGATGAGGGGAGGGTCAGAAAGAGAGGTGACACAGAATCTGAAGCAGGCTCCAGGCTCTGAGCTGTCAGCACAGAGCCCGAAGCGGGGCTCGAACCCACGAACCTTGAGATCATGACCTGAGCTGAAGTCGGACGCTTAACCAACTGAGCCACCCAGGTGCCCCTAATTCTTTAACTGTATTGATTTGTGGGGGTACCTGGGTGGCTCAGTTAGTTAATCAACCAACTCGTAATTTCAGCTCAGGTCATGATCTCTAGGTTCATGCATTTTGGCGCCACATTGGGCCCTGCGCTGACAGCACAGAGGCTGCTTGGGATTCTCTGTCTCCCTCTCTGTAGCCCTCCCCTGCTTGTGTCCCCCCCCCCCGTCTCGCTCTCTCTCTCTCAAAATAAATGAGTATTAAAAATTTTTGATAAATAAATAAAACTATAGATTTTGTTTTGTTACATTTCACCTCCATAATTGATTGAACTATATAATTTTATAAACCTATTATGTAGTAGGTAACATATAAACCACAGCATCATTATTTCACTTTGTAATTGAGATTACATTATTATTTTGTGAATGAACACTATTTCTAAGATTTGGACCAATTCAAATTAAAACCCAGAAATATTTATTCTAAATATCTGGTGACCAGTTTATGGGCTACAGGGGCCTAGAGATTGATTCCCTTATTTGCCTATAAAATACATTTTTCTTTTTCTTTCTTTCCTTTCAACTACTCCTTAAAATTTGGAAGATTTCATATGCAAATTAGGTAACATTTATTTTATTTCACGGAAAATATTTTAGAACATTTTTATACCAATATATACATATTATATGACAAAAATGTAAGATTCCCCTTAACATGTTAGGTAAAATGGGGAATTCTGAGATTAAGTTCATGCCTGTTGAAAGTCCCTTTATGCCAGGAGTGAAAGCAAACATTTCCACTGAATCAGAGATACTACCCTGATAAAATTTAAGATGCTCTGCCCCAGGGCATTCTGCCCTGCCACCCTCACACTCTCCCTTAAAAGAAAACAGCTAACTGTAGCCTGATACTTCTGGCAACAGATGGTGAAGTGGTTTTAAGTATAGCATTTGTTCTTATTAAAAATACAAATTCTAAATATTGTGAATAAGAAAACAAAGCAAAATATATTTTACAGGGCATTTTTGATGAATTATTAATGTCAACTATTGCCTTTCAAAGTTCTGGTATTGTGTTTAAAAGCATGTCACAAGGGATTTATATTTTTGAGGAAACCCTTTATCCAGGGCTTATACGAATAGAAAATGTACGTACCTCTCTTCTTCAGTTGTTTAATAATTGACATTTATATTCATTTAGAGATTTTTTGTGTATTGAACATCAAGTGGATTAGTTTTTGAAAATACTGTGGCCTTTAATGTATTTTATCATCCATTTGAAATTTTTCATAGTATTTTACCAAATTAGAAATAAAAAATAACTGTTATTTTGCTTAATATTTCATTAAAATAATACATTAATTTATGTTGTATTGACATTAATGTTATACTGGTCATTACCTCTAAGTTCATGGAAATCTCTCATGTCTTTCTAGTCTTTTTTTAATTCATAAATTTCAGTGCATGTATGTGTGTGTGTATGTGTGTAATTTTAGGATAGTAACATTGTATAATTATTCCCAATTTTATTTCCAAATTTTGAATAATTTAAACTATTCTACACTTGAAGAAATTATTTTTTTAATTTTGTATTTTGATTAGTTTTGGTAAGTATGCCACTCACACAATACAATGACCATACCTATTTGTCTATTTTAGGGAATAATAAAATCATTCCCAATTACAAATACCCATGTTTTTCAATTAGAACAATACTTTGAATCATCTTATTTTCTTTCTATCTCAACCATGTATTTAAATAAAAGGCTTTCTGACAGTATTAAGTAGTTATCATTGTAGTTAACCATGTTAGGTAGTTTTTTTTTTTTTTTCCTAAACATTAAATCTGTTACATAGCTAAAAATAAACTACATTTTAAAACATAGCTATTGCAGAGAGGCATTTTTAAATTAAACATATTCAGCATGTATCTTAATAAAGTGTCTTATCATCTCTAATGACTTTGCAGTTGATCGATATTTTTGGTAGAAAAACCTATTCATTTGCAAATAATTATCATTGTGTCACCAAATTTCTATTATTTCCTATTTTAATATCTTATTTTATTGTTTTACTTTTCTAAGAGCAGTGTTGAAATATTGATGACAGGTATCTTACCACCTCTTTATATTATGAATAATGGTTTAAAAAAAAGGTGTAAGAGATAAAAGATGGAGAAAGAAAGCAAAAGAGACAAGAAAGGGAAGCGTTTGTGAAACAGGCTTTTCATCACATATCAAAATATATGTTCTCTTATTTTATTTAGCATAATGAAATATATGAACAACTGTCTTAGTGTTAACAAACCTATAGTCCATGAATGAACCCAATTCTTAATGGAATGGCTATATCTCCTTTACCATGTGAAAGCCTCTCTGAAGTAATATCATGCTTAGAACTTTTGCATCAATATGTATAAATGAAATTAAAGTGTGTAATACCAATGTGTGCTGTCTCCATTTCATAAAAGTTAAAATAACATAGGTACTACTTATCCCTGGAAATATTTTTGGAAGCTTTCTTAGTGTTTATAGTTACTAGTTTTCTTGCACACTTATAATTTTTCTTGATTATTTCTTTTATATTTTCTCAGATAAGTAAGATAATTAGAATGAAACCTTCAAATTTATTGAAGTGAATTTGTGAAAATTATCTCTTGAAGTTATTAAATTAATCTTCTAAATATAGTTATATTTTTTCCTCAGTGTCATTTTTTGTCTTTTTGTGGACATCTTATTCATTGATCTTTTACCTATTTTATCATTACAAACCAATAACTTTTAAATTGATTTGTCAAAATAACAGTTTTCTAGTTAATCATTTTTGTCTTTATGTTTAATTCCCTATTCCTATGATATTTGGTTTCCATCAGAGTTGCTTTTACTACTGGAACTTAAGTTTAATTCATTTTTATTATATTGGTGTTACTAATTAATTAAGACAATTGATTTTTATATCTCTCATTAAGAGCATATCTGTATCCAAATGTTTATGATATGCTTTGCTTTCTATAATAAAACAATTCCAGTTTTACTGAGATATAATTGATATATAACATTTATTTGAATGTGTATAACAATGATTTGATATATGTATCTGTTAAACAATGATCACCACAATGAATTTAGTTTATCTATCACCTCACATAGTTATAACTTTTTTTGTGTGTGATGAGAACTTTCAGGTCTTCTCTCTTCACAGTTTTTCAGTATACAGTACAGCATTGTCACCATGTTATGCATTACATCCAAAGAATGTATTTATCTTTTAACTAGAGTTTGTACCTTTTGATCATCTTCACACATTTCCCTAATCCTCTGCTTCTGGTAACCATCAATTCTTGTATTTCTAAGAGTTTGTTCCTTTTTAGATTCTACATATGAGATCACATGCATTTGTCTTTCTCTGTCTGACTTATTTCACTTAATATAATACCCTCAAAGTCCATCCATGAATGTAGAATAATCAAAGGTTTTGCTTACCCACCACAATTTATACTTATTTTACTTATTGTATTTTATTCATGGGTATAGTCCTTTATTAAATTTCCTATAATCAGCTATTATGAGAAGTAATAATAAGTAAATATTTAACTGTGTTGTGAATTATGTATTTCTGCTTAAACAGTCAAATTTTTCTGGAATATTGTGGGAGATGTTATTTTTCAAAGACGTACACAATAACATTTCCCATCCCATAAGCCCTAATATGTAAATTCTGAACCTAAGTCAGAAAAGTCCATGCACTGTTCTGTCACAACCCTTGGTCTTTGGTATGTTCTATCTGGACTCCAGTACTATGCTGTGAGAAGTGCATACCAAATGTAAAATCTGTGTATAGAATTCCTTTGGAAAGAGCTATTTGATTCCAGCCTTGGAGTCATCACAACTCTGATACATCCCCTTGCTTATTTTTTTTTAATTTTTAATTTAAATTTCAGTTAGTTAACATGTATGGTAAAATTGATTTCAAGTGTAAAATTTAGTGATTCATCACTTACATATAACACCCAGTGCTCATTCCAAGTGTTCTCCTTAATACCCATCACCCATTTAATCCTTCCTCTACCCACCTCCTTCTATCAACCCTCAATTATTCTCTATAGTTAAGAGTCTCTTCTGGTTTGCTTCCCTCTCTCTCTCTTTTTTTCCTTCCTCTTTGTTCATCATTTTTGTTTCTTAAGTACCACATATGAGTGAAATCCATATAGTATTTGTCTTTCTCTGACTGACTTACTTCACTTAGCATAATACTCTCTAGCTTTATTGATGTTGCAAATGGCAAGATTACATTCTATTTGATGGCTGAGTAGTATTCCATTGTGTGTGTGTGTGTATATATACATATATATGACATATATATATTATCTCTTTATCCATTTATCAGTTGATGGACGTTTGAGCTCTTTCCATAGTTTGGCTATTGTTGATAGTGCTGCTACAAACATTGGGGAGCATGTGCCCCTTCGAGTCTGTATTTTTGTATCCTTTAGGTAAATACCTAGTAGTGCAATTTCTGGGTTGTAGGGTAGTTCTATTTTTAGCTTTTTGAAAACCTCCACACTGTTCTCCAGAATGGTTGCATAAGTTTGTATTCCCGCTAACAGTGTAAGAGAGTTCCCCTTTCTCCATTCCCTAGCTTCTTGAAGTACCTCCTGTCATTCAAGTCTTATCAGCTGAAGCTTCAGTTATCATGGAGCAAAGAAGACATCACCAATATGCCTTATCACAATTCTTTATGCACAGAATCTTGGAACATAATGAAATTTGCATTCTGATTTTTTATGCCACTAATTTTCAGGTTGTTGGTGATGCACCAATACTTATACTTAAGACATTTTTTTCTTGACAGTTATTTTTACCTCTAACTAGACAACAAAATCCAACTGTAAACTTTTTAAAATATAAAGACATTTATGTTCTCCTTTGAACTATTTTTGATTTGCAGTTGCATAGTATTTTGTTGTTGAAAAGACCCACAAATAAACTTCCTGAGTAACTATGGATAAGATGATGTGTTAATGTAAAACGATGCATATTAGCTTCAGCAGCATAGCAGTATAGAAGATATTTTCAGGATACCTTCTATCAAAAACGTATTTTCTGATTTTTTTTTATCAGACTAACAGCAAAAGATAACTACTATCAATCGGTTTATTTTCCTAGAATTTTAATATTATTGATACTATTAAGCCTATCAAAACACTTATAGTGGTAAGATCCTTGATAGAATTTGGAAGTACATACTGTTACTTTTTGTTACCTAATTACCCCTTTTTGTGTTATCCTTCTAGTTTATATAAAATTCAACTTTATTTCTCCAGATAGCAAATCCCTTTATTCTACCTGTAAAAGTCAACCATTCAACATTCCTTTTACTTCAACTTGTATATTTTAAACCCTAATTTATTGAGAAATATTATCATTATTTTTGCACAGAAAGGAAGAAAAAAGTGCTACATATTTACTACTTGATCTTATTTTTATTAACCCAATTCTTCTATATTGAGTATGAGTCTAAAATAAAGCTTATAAATCATATAAAGGTAATCAAAAGAAATCAATTCTGTGTCAAGATATTATTATTGACAAAAAACATACCACAACTCTTTCTTCTGTTAGGGAAATAAAGGAAGAGGAAAGGAATGTAGGAAGGAAGGAAAGAAAGAAGAGGGAGAGAGGGAGGACAGAAATCAACAAATGACAAAAATAGACTTATAGAAAGTGAACGCTGGGTAAATGAAGGAATAAAGGAGTAGAATCACTATTATAAATAATAAATGTACATACTGGAATTTGAGAAGTTATGCAATCCTTCCAACACACACACACACACACACACATTCACCTATGAGCCCAATACCATGAAACAACACCACTCTCTGAAAAATAACAAAACAATATTATAATTAAGACTCTGGTCAGTAAGATGGATATAAGATGGAAGTAGTAGGACTAGAAAGTTAAGCTGAGGCAATAGCCACCAAAAAGGAAGAGAGGAGAGAGAGAGAGAGAGAGAAGTTGAGAGAGACAAAGACAGAGACTAGAGAGGAGAGATAGGGTAGGGAGAGAAAAAGAAGAGGAAGAAGGGCAGGAGAAGGAGATGGAAGAATAAAAGAAGGAAAAAGGAAGGAAGAAAGAAAGCAAAAAAAAAGGAAGGAAAGGGTTACAATGACTTTGGAAAATAGTCTGTTTCTTAAAAAGTTAACATACCTACTTTAGTTATTTTCTCAAGACTAAATAAATTATATGTGTTAAAACATTATGCATAAATTTTCAAAAAAGCTGTATTTGTAATTGTCAAAACTGGAAACAACCCAAATGGACATTGACAGCTATATGTATCAACAATTTGTGGAATATTATCCAGTGGAATGATATTAGCAAAAAAGTCAAATGACTACTGATGAACAGGACTACATGAAAGAAAGTCAAAATAATTATGCTGAGGAAACCAGCCCGACAATAAAAAAGCATATACAATGTAATTGCAATTATATAATAATATAGAAAGGCTAACTAATTTATAGCGACAGAAAGCAGAATTTTTATGAGGGATAGATATTTTCATTATTTTGATTGTGGTGATATTCCATTGGCACACACACATACACTTTGTACAACTTGCACAATTTATGAGAATCTTATTAAGTCAACTGCACCTCAATAAACTATTAAAAATTAATGTCATAGAGGTTAATATTAATAAGTTTCAAAAGAAAAAAAAGACCTGACCAAACAGTGGAAAAGGCAGTTTTGAATTGGTGTCCCAACAAAAATAGCTCATAGAATGTCAAGCTGTTTCTATTTAAATAGCCCGTAGAAAAGCATATTCTCGTGGAGATTTCAAAACTATAAGAATAAAATTATAAACTTTAAAGATTTGAAGAAGAATATATTGAACCACCAGAAAATGAAAATGAGATTGTCTATACAGTTTTCTGTAACTAAATGGAGAAATGCCCCAACTTTCTAATACAGAATGATTTGGAAATTTTATTTTTTATTTTATTATTTTTTAAGATTTTATTTTTAAGTAATCTTTACACCCAATATGAGGCTTGAACTCACAACCCCGAGAGCAAGAGTCACATGCTCTACTGACTGATCCAGCCAGGTGTCCCCAATTTGGAAATTTCAGTTCAATACAACCAAAATAGAAATCAATTATGAAAGCAAATAAGACATAATGTGAAGAAAATAAAGAAAATTAAGACATATGATGCATATACAAATAAAATATTGACTTACTGAATATTTCATTTCACTGAAGTGAAATGAATAAACTCCCAGGATTTAGCTATAACACAGTTGTAGAAAGTATCTGTAGCAGATACAAGCTGGAGGGTAAAAGTCTCTGGAAATTATAGTTTAATATAGTAGAATGCTAAGGTGTTTAGAGCAAAGGCATTTTTTCACTGTATAAGCAAAAAGAAAAAAAATATTAGCAATATCAGATGAGAATATTTAAAAGGAGTATGGCCCATTTATAATGCAATTGGGACCTAATTTTGAATAAAGGAAAATTTTAAAGCAATGTATTTAAAATTATGTTTTTAGATGTTTTCTCTTCAATTTGGCAGGAATGTTGGCAATGAAACCATGACGAAGATAATATAATTCTAACTCTAAATTTGGTTTGTGTATTCAACATTGCTAGCATCGCCATAATGCTGTAAACATAATATTTTCAAAGAACTTCAGTTTTAAGGGTCCATTATCTGCAAAGCATGGAGGACCTAAATATGTCTATAGAAATAAATATTAAATTAGTAAACTTTGATAATTGAAAAAGTTATTTATACTTGAATGTAACTGGAAACCATCATGTCTGACACAGAGATTATGAGGAAAAGGCAAAGGATGTTAGCAATGGCTTATCATTATACTGTCTAACATACATGTAACAAAAGGTGGGAATACACTGATCATCAAAATATTTGTATACTTCTATAGGTTTAATGGCAATAATGATTACAATGTTAGATAATTTTATCACATAGTTAAAAGTGCCAGGTATTATTCTAACTAATTTATATGAATTCTCTCACATAATCACATAACTGCCTCCAATATGGACAGTTGTCTTGACATTACAGATTAGAAAACTAAGAAACATGCAAGTTATGTAACTTTCTCGAATATATGCTAATATATGTATATATTTTGTGAGAGAATTTTAGTCAGGATTTGAAACCAGGCAATATAAAAATATGCTAATTTAAACTAACTAACTGACTTGAATTAGTTGCTACTTAAATAAAGTTAATAATATGAATATCAAAAGTGGGCAATAGGGGCACCTGGGTGGCTCAGTGGGTTAAGTGTCCAACCCTTGGTTTTGGCTCAGGTCATGATCTCACAGTGGGTTTAAGGCCTCTGCCAGCGCACAGCCTGCTCGAGATTCTCTGTGTGCCTCTCTCTCTCTCAAAAATGAATAAAAAATAAATATTAAAAAAAAAAGAAATTGAGTGATAGTAAAATTAGCTGAGTGAGCTAAGCCTTAATTTCCAAAAAATGGAAAGACATTAGAGAGTAAAAAACATTTTTATGGAGAAGTAGATATAAATTCATATAATGTATATTATGGAGTGATCACTTAAAGAAGTGAATACTCCCATCATAAAAGACTTTTCCTTTAGGAAGTGATCTAGGAGCCGTGGGATCATTTCAGAAACTTGTTTTTTATCTTGGTACAGTATAATTTTACACTTTTTTATGTTTGTATATACTTTGTCATAATATGTAAAAAGTGTCTGAGCTTTACATTTACAAGCTTTATATTACAAGCATTCAATAAAATTTCCTTACAAATTTGTTCTTAATAACAGGTCTCTGTGCAGATACTTAACAGACAAATATATGCACATATGGAGTATCTAATTACGATACAAGCAAACTTTGTTTTTACATCCTCTAAAATGTATATCACTCTATGCAAATTAGCATATATTCAAAGAAATATTCCAGTCAGGAAATTTTCGAGCTGCCGGAATATTACAGAAAAGGTAGATTTAGTACAATTGCCTTGCTCACTAGCCTGGTTTTGGCTCCTCCATTTTAACTTTTCATAGTTATGTGGTGCTTATGTATTCATTAGGCCATCTGCAGAAGTAGAGGCTGCATTGAGAAGCAAAACAATAAATATTCTAAGCTCGGAAATAGAGAGAAAAAGAGAAAACAAATAAGGAGAAGATAAAACTGTCTTCAGTTTGAAATTTTTTTAATGGCTCCACAAATTTACCAGCAGTAAGTCTTTTAAGATATGGAAATTTATTAACACTAGTGTTTTTACCACAAATTACTTTGAGCTGCTTATACATATACACGAAACAGTTAATGGTTTGTGGAGTTCCTACCATAAATACAAGTCATTTTTACACAAGATTTAGGTTTGACACTGTTATGAGAATTTGCTAAGTGATAGAAGTATGCCTGTACTTCCCTCTCCTTGATCACAGCTATGGATATACTTCATTGCATTTACTCTAAATTCAAAACACCTTTAAAAAGATGTTAAAAATGACTTTTCCTTTTGCATTTTTGCAAAGATAAGATTTTAAAAAGACATTCATCCTTGCAAGGAGCGTCCAGTTTCAAAGATGTATACTTTATGTTTCCAACATAAAATTGTCATAGAAAGTCCTCTACCCTTCCATCTATTAAGAACAAAGAAAGGCATATAGAAAAGTTTTCTAGTTATATCTAGCTAATTATCTGGATTAATCTACATAAATAAAACACAAATATAAGGCAGACGCTTTGATTTCAAGATGTAGATCTTTTATGGGGAGAGATATGGATTTTAATGGGCAGGTCTCCAGATTTTAGAGTATATACGAATGTTCTCTAAACCATTTGTCCTCTTCAGTTTTCTCCCATCTGTGACAAAGGAAAATAAAATCTCTCCAACATTGTCTTATGCATTAAGTCTCTCTTAGGTTTAACTCTTTGCTTCTCCTTGTCAGTCACTTTTCGCTGACATACAGTTTTATACCTCTGCAAAATTTGAAAGGAGAGTCATTAAAAAAAACATTTCAAGGATGTTTTGAGTTAAGGGTAAATACATGTAGTAATATTATATCATTAATGAAGAATGAGGTAAAAGTATAATTATCTCTGTCACTTAAGTTCTCACAGTAATGTTAAAAACTATCATTTTTGTTACATCCTCATTATCAAGTACTTATCACACTGACGTCTATAGCTTCAAGAGGAGAAAACACATCTTGCCTAGCTTGGGCACCATACTCCTCCCCTACACAGCCAGCGATCCGATGGAAACAAGCCTCAAAAGGAAAAACATTTTAGGGGCGCCTGAGTGGCTTAGTCGGTGAAGCTCCAACTTTTGCTTAGGTCATGATCTCGCGGTTCGTGGGTTCAAGCCCCGCGTCGGGCTCTGTGCTGACTGCCGTCTCAGAGCCTGGAGCCTGTTTCAGAGTCTGTGTCTCCCTCTCTCTCTGATCCTCCCCTGCTCGTGCTGTTTCTCTCTCTCTCTCTCCTAGAAATAAATAAAAATATTAAAAAAAAAAAAAAAGGAAAAACATTTTATACCTGGGGCACTTCCTTTTGGCTGTTATTGCTAAACCACTTCTCTTACCAACCAAAACCAGAATGTGGCCCAATATACAAGCCAGACTTACAAGCAACAACCACAACCAGAGCCTCTTCATGCAAGAAACAGAGGTTCCATAAACCTGAAAGTTCCCACCTTTAAAAAGCAATGAGCCCTCTGAGTTGCCTGCCAATATCAAACAATCAGAACAAGTCACATTTCTATCTCCTTATTAGCATTGTGCCAGAGTGGGAAACCAAGTGGGGATTTCCTCTATATAAGCAGGACCTCCTCTTTGTTCGGAGAGGCCAGCTTAACTGCTTTCTATTGGTGCTGTGTCTCCCTTCAGGTAGTGCTATTGCCCCAGTAAAGCCTAGACTGTGCTTCGACTTTCAGGTCTGGACTTGGCTTCTGTGGTGGTTGCAACCAAGAACCTGACGCCAAAAAATCTGACCTTAGTAACATGCCTAAAACTCAGATGGTTTTGCATCTGTCTTCTGAAAAAGAGGATATTACATGTGGCATAGCAATGCTCAGACTTGCCTCCAGCCGTAGCACAAACTCCAACCTCCATGAAATGAAGCAACTCAAGTATAATAGTTACCACATCCCTATCCAGGTCTATAGTTTCTAAACGTGGTGTAGACTTTATCATTTTTGGATGTACCTTTTTGTGGTCTGGTAACCTATAATCTAAGAAAAAATTATCTTAACAATTCACAGCCAGTAACCATTGGTGCTATATGAACAGCATAAAAGGATATGAGTATATATATACACATATATATATGTGTGTATATATATGTGTGTGTATATATATACATATACATTATTCATACATATATTCTTTTAAAGAACATGTGTGTGTGTGTGTGTTCTTTTAAATTTGTGTTTTTGTTTTCTTTGGGTAAATATTAAGTAGTGGAAATACTGGATAAATACCATATCATTTTACCAATATGTGGAATCTAAAAAACAAAACAAATCAATAAACAGAGAAACAAAAAGCAGAATCATACCTGTTAACAGAGAACAAACAAATGGTTGCCAGAGGGGTGGAGGATGGGGAGATGGTCAAATTAAGTAAAGATGAGTAAGAGATACAGGTTTCCAGTTAAGGAGTAAATTAGTTATGAGGATAAAAAGCACAACATAAGGAATATAGTCAATGTATTGTAATAGCATTGTATGGTGACAGATGGTAACTATACTTGTGGTGAGCATAGCACGATGTTTACACTTGTCAAGTCATTATGTTGTACACCCAAAACTAATGTAACATTGTGTGTCAACTACACTAAAATTAAAGAAGAAAAGGAAAGAAAAGGAAAGAAAAGGAAAGAAAAGAAAAGAAAAGAAAAGAAAAGAAAAGAAAAGAAAAGAAAAGAATCAGAGGCTCCCAGCAGTCCCTAATCCATAGGAGTTACAAAATATTGTTGGGCATGAATTTTGAAAAATGCCTACATTGGCAGTGTTGCAAACTACTTGTAGAAACACTAGTTTTACTCTCTGGGTTGACTCCTATCACACTGTGTTCTGTAGACTCTGGCTTTGCTCACTGGGAATAGTCTCCCAGATCAATGTCTACTGTGACTGCATGGCTCTCACGGCCAGCTTCCATCTGGTACAGGTTTGAAGCCCAGAGTTTGCCTTAGGAATCAAACAGTCACTGTGCTTTTGAGGCCAGGCTTGTGGTGTCTTTGGCAATATAAATCACTAGAAACTGATTTGGCTTTCACTCACTTATACAGGCAAGTGAACACAAGGAAAACCTTGTGTAGACAAAGCACTGAATCCGACTTTGTCTATTATCAATGCCTTTTTGCTGAGCCCTTTCCTCTCTCTTAGATTTACGGTAGCAAACTTGAGGGCATCAAAATTACAGGCTGTGGCACGAAGGTAACATCTTATGTTTGATAGTTGGCTATTTGATTTGGCAGGCTTCTACTGAGTCTCTTGGGAAAATTTGTGCAGTCTTACCTCCTACTAAGGCTGCATCTTCACAACCACCTGTTATAATGAGCCTTAGTTCGTACAATAATTTGGTAAAAGTCAAAAGTAGTGTCCAGTGCACAGTTACATGTTGAGATTTAGAGGATGGTCCTAGTAATGCTCAGGTTCTTGGCAACATGAGCCGCCATTGAGAATGATACAGGTTACAGTTTTGTGAAATATTTTGCCACAGATTAACAAATAACTAAAGTTCTTTGCCTTCTGCCACTGGCAACTAGTCAGTTCCATACATTTTAACTCACTTTGATATCATCTACTCTATGAGTTCTAAATTCAGAACAATAAATGCAATTAATTTTAATTATTTTAAATTAGAATATATTTATGTATAAAATATTGTGGACTTACAATGTTGTTGTAAAGAATAGAGGATCAGACTCTGTTTAAGAACTCCAGACTGAATGGTATAAAACATAATCACCCATCAAATAAGATGCCACCTATCTGGCCAACATAAGAACTACTGATTAAAGAAAATTATCAGGAGATGCCTGGGTGTCTCTGTCGAATGAGTGTCCAACTTTGGCTGGGGTCATGATCTGGTGATTTTGATTCGAGCCCCACTTATGACTCTGTGTTAACAACTCAGAGCCTGCAGCCTGCTTCAGATTCTGTGTCTCCCTCTCTCTCTCTGCTCCTCCTCCTCTCTCTCTCTCTCATTCTGTCTCTCCTCCTCTCAAATATAAATATTGTTAACAAATAAAAAAAAATTATCAGACTCCCTAACCTTGTTTTCTCATATGCATTGTTAGTTTTATTTTTGTTATCTCTTGTTTTACTGGAGGTAACGTATACTTAACCATCCACTGAGGTTATAGAGACAGAGGAAGGAAGACAGGGATTCTTGAGGTTCTGCTCATATTACAATATCAAGTGATAAAAGGTAAAGCAATTCTTGGTATGTGGGGTAGCTTTCCAAGTTTCATAATGTTAGTGTCATGCTTTGCTGCATTATACCTGTAGGATCATAAAGAGAGGGATTTTCTTTCGCATCAGACACTGATAGTTAAGACATAAGCATCAGAAGAAGCATCGGTCAAGTACATTGTTTTTTTCCTAAAGTACTGAAGCTGGAGAGACAGAGACAGAGATTGAGAGAGAGGGATTGAAGGCTAGATAACAGAGAAGCTTGAACTCCTCTTCACATCAGCCCTCAGCAAGGGCAGTACCCAGCAGTGGTAATGGTAGTTTCCTGACCAAATTGTCTCTGTAGTGTAAGCTGTGAAATATCTTTATTTTTTTTTTAATTTCTGAACTTACTCATCTACACTGCTATTAGCTGTACGATACACTTGTAGCACTCCAATAAATCCCGTTTGTTTAAAAAAAAAATGGTGTTAACCTCTATAGGTTGCGAAAACTAACTCAAAATTGATACTGTCTTTTTGTGTCCAGAGTTGAAAATGTTGATGCCAAGTGGGCTCTTTTTTCCTTTGTAGATAACTATTTTCCTCTTCCTGGAAACATTTCAATACTTGTTGCTGTTTTAGAGATTTTTATTTCATTTGATAAAATGAACATTTTGGAACATTTTCTGTTTTGGAACATTTTCTATTACAATATTTTATTTTATTTTATTTTATTTTATTTTATTTATTTTATTTTTATATCATCTCAAGTATCTCGTTTTTCTCCCTGTGCAATGCCTGTAAGAAGGATAAGAAAAATTTTGAATCATCAGCACCTTATGTTTTCATTAACATTTTCTGTTTTGACTCATATCACCTGCATTTTGGAAGAATATTCAGTTTCTGTTCTCGAATTCAAATGTCTATTGTTATCTATGTTCATCATACTACTCAGTCCATTAATTGGAGTTTTCTCCCAAATTTAGAAAAATATGTCAAAATTTCATAAATCTGTTTATTCCTACCACATAATAGCTTTTTTTCTTATTTTATGGATATTAGGTGCATTATAATTTTTAAATGTTTAACTCCTCAATTGAGATTATTAGAGTTAAATTCTCTATTCTTTATTTTATTTTATTTTTTTAATGTTTTATTTATTTCTGAGAGAGAGAGAGAGAGAGAGAGAGATAGTATGCACAGGGGAGGGTCAGAGAGAGAGACACAGAATCTGAAACAGGCTCCAGGCTCTGAGCCGGCTGTCAGCACAGAGCCCAACGTGGGGCTTGAACCCATAAACCATGAGATTGTGACCTGAGCCGAAGCCAGACGCTCAACCAACTGAGCCACCCAGGCGCCCCTGTATTCTTTATTTTTTGTACTAAATTCATTTGGTTTTTCAAAATGCCTAATTTCCTGTTCTCTCTCTCTTCTCTTTTTGCATTTGAAAATTTGCATTTGCTTATTCTGAAATGTAAGATTTTATTGCAGTAGTATATTTAGTAGTATATTTATATGCTGGTTATGGTATACATGGTAAAGTATTTAGGATCCCAATTTACAAATTCCTTTTGGATCCTAGACTTCCAAATCAAATGCTACTCAACAGTGAGATTTTCTTTTTGGTCAATTGTTAGTTGGGGCCTGAAGATCTTAAAGTAAAAATATGGTAGTGCAACTTATTTATAAGGTGGTATATTTATATACCCAGATATAAATTCTGTATTTGAAAACTAAGAGTGTATTTGGCTTAATTAACTTATTTTCATAGGGTTGGTAAATTGTTTTTACAATGAATAATCTAGCTGCTAATTTCACACATTTCTACAACAGGGCTTTCCAAATTTTGATGCATCTACAGACTGTCTCTAATTATTCTTAAAATGCAGTTGCTGATTCAATAGTTCTGTAAAGGGATCATTATTTCTAAAACATTCCTAGGTGATACTGCTGGGACTGTAGATCACACTGTGAATCATAAGTATGTACCTGGGAATTATGACAACTACAGTTACTTAGGCTTTTAGGTACATCAACTTATATATGTGCATTATCTTGGCAGGGGAATCCTTTGACACTGTGTATGTATGTCAAATCATCACATTCTACATTAGATATCTTACAATTTTGTCAATTATAGCTTAATAAACTTGAAAAAAAAACAATAAAATATACTGCCTTAAATAGAAAAAATAAGAACATCACCACATATATTTCAGAAGTAGTTTGAATTGACATATAGTATCTACAGTCAGTGAAGTTGCTGTTACACCTGTATGTTTGGGAACTCCATTGTAGGGTTGTAATAGCCCCCTCACTAGAAGATGTCAGATCAAAGCCTCTGGGACCTACAGGATCCACATCTGGTCACCATCTCCTGCTCAACTCCTTGCCTACAAGTGTTGAAAGTATTGCCCCTTATTCTCTCTTGATCTGATGGACCCAGAATCCCTCCTTACTTGTGTCAAGGGTAGCTAGAAAGGATTGTTAATTCTTGGTATTGTTTTACTTCTTCTATTGTTAGCTTGTTTAAATGCTATGAAAAATAAATCTTTGCTTGATTTCATCTTTAGAGAAACATAGTCCACCTAAGACCAGGAGTAGTCTTCTTCTGCTGACTATGGAAGATGAATGGATGCATGGCAGGTGGTCTGTGTATCTCCAATTTTCTAAAGTCTTTAGATTCCAAGTTCCTGTTAGATGTCGTCATTCAACTAGTATCACTGCCATGAATCTTGCCCCACATATGCTATTTCTTCTCTCTTAGCTCCAATTTCTGTGACTTATACTTAGGAATTTATCCTGAGGCTTACACTAGAGTGGCTGCTTTCCATTTACAATTTTGTCTTCCTCTGGTCTCCGGGGGTTATCTGGACATACTCCAGGATCTATTCTGCAACACCCAGATCCCAGGTAAGAGAACTATCCAGGCAGATATTTAACTTACTTGGAAAGCAGCTTTATACTTTTCTAACTTGTTGGAAATTATCATTGCTACTTCTCAGCATAGGAAGTCCAATGGGCAGTTGGTTGTATTGCATTAATAAAATTTCCTTTTATCTTGCTCCAGACTTTGTGATTGCTATTTTTTATTAGTTGAATGTAAGCTTTAGGATTCCTGCCATTGATGCCATTCTGTATTTGTTTTCTCCAAAGCTCAATTTGAAAAGTGACTCTTTGTTCTATTTTCTCTGCAGCCCTTTTTTTTTAAGCCATTCATCTATTTATTCACTGCTTTTAATTTCTTATCTATGAAATATTACAAACATACAAGGCTAGAGAGAAGGTTATGAACTTTTAAAGACTCGTCACCCAAACTGATCAACTCACTATCAGTAATTGGTGCTTTAGCTACCGCTTTTGTGTGTGTTTGTTAGTTTTTTTGCTGCTGATATATTTTAGAATAAATCCCCAGCTGTTTATGTCATTGCCCTTCTATATTAGTTGACATTTCTTTAAAAAAATAGCTATTTTGGGGCGCCTGGGTGGCCTAGTCGGTTAAGCGTCCGACTTTCGCTTGGGTCATGATCTCGCGGTTCGTGGGTTCGAGCCCCGCGTCGGGCTCTGTGCTGACTGCCAGCTCGGAGCCTGGAGCCTGTTTCAGTCTGTGACTCCCTCTCTCTCTGACCCTCCCCTGCTCATGCTGTCTCTCTCTCTCTCTCTCTCCTAGAAATAAATAAAAAAAAAAAAATAAAAAAAATTAAAAAAATAAATAAAAATAAAAAAATGGCTTTTTTATTACATACCACCAGTGATATCAGCATAACAAAATTAATAATAACTCCTTAGTATCATTTGATATCTACTTTATATAAATTTCCCAATGGTTAAAAATGCAAAATGGTTTCAAATTTCATATTTTTATATGTTTGAGTGAGAATTTCAATTGCTTATCTGACCCCCTGAGGTGTTATTTAACTTGCAATTCTATTCACCAGTGTAAGAATTAAAAGTTACTTCCAACAGTTGAATTAGATTTCGATTCAAATGTTATTGCCAGGAACACTTTAAAAGTTGTGGTATGTACTTATATGTTGTCATATCCCAAATAATAATAGATTGTTTCACTTTTAGTGATGTTAAGCTTGGTTACTGGATTTATAAAGTTTTTATAAGCATTTTATAAAATAGTTTCATGTTAAGAAGACTTGGTTGAATTAGTTTTTCATTAGGGATTCCAAAATTATGATTTTCTAATTCTTTTCACAATTATTATCTGGACTCTGTAGAAAGAAATTTCTCTTATCAGAGAGGGCTATTTTGTTATCCAGTAATGCAGTTGTTTCAGAAAAGACAAGATAAACTTTTAATTATTTCCCTTTGCTTGGCATTTTAAATGATATTGGTGACCTAGTTGCTGCCCCTGGGGAAGCTGGATTTTTACATATTTATTCTGTTTGATTCAATGTTAGTCACTTTTTTAATGCCCCAATTACCCTTTCTTTGGCCAAGTGAACACTTAGTCTATCTTTGAAAGCTTACTTGCTTTAGTGGCGTAAGACATTACAGTTTCATTTCATACATCACAACAAGACCCACGGTTTGTTTCATTAAGAAGCCTTGTGTCCTTTAAATGGAGATATATCTAGACACTATGTCTAGGCACTAGTCATGCTTGTTTCTGCCGAACTATTATTGCTATTTGGTCTTTACATGGGCAAAATGAAACATTTATTTAAAAAAAAAATGAGTCTCTAATGATATTTAAAATTTTGAATGTAAGGGATTTAGTTAAATTATGATTTTATACTTCCTGTTCTGAAGAACATTAATAAAACTATTAATTTGCTTTATCTATATATACATTTAAATATGTGAAGGATATATATTTTTAAATACAAATACAACCTATAACAATAAAACCGTGGATAGAGGTTAACATTTTTCTGCCTTCTCTGCTTGGTAATTGTATTTCCTACTATGCAACTAAATTCTGTTATTATTTGCCATAATTTCCTCTTTTTGTGTTTCCCCAAAGTTCAATTTACTCATTGTCACTAAGATTTATAACTTTTCCATTATGATCATTATCTCCCCAGTTGCCTTTGTCTACTTGCACTGGCTAAAACTCCCAGTACCCCTTGAAATAGTTGCAAAAGCATTTACTATAGTGCAGCAGCTGCAGTGGATTGCATGGGTATTAGCAGCATCTGAGTTCTTGTATTGCCTCCTTTCTTTTTGTAAATTATCCAGTCTACTCTCCTCTCCTTTATCTTCTAGTCTTATCAACAGATTTGTATACAACTCTAATGTTCATACTGTCTATTCAAATTGTGTGTTTTGCATTTTAGTATGCCTTGTAATTTTGTTGTTGTTGAAAGTAGGACAGAATGACCTGGGCTAAAAACTGAGAGAAAAAGGTTTTAGTGTGAGGTTTTACATTTATCTCGCTAAGAGTTAGGCTCTGTTTATATTTTGCTGCAACTGTGGTATAGGAGGGTAAATTTTCCTCTGGTGGTTTCTGTCTCTCTTGTTATCTTTGGGTGGCCCTAGAGAAATCTCGTTTTGTTTTGCTTTCTTTTCTTTTCTTTTCTTTTTTTTAAATTTTGGGTTGATTTTTTATAAATACTTTTAGATTTAGAGAAAAACTGGATAGATAATAGTGTTCTTGTATACTCTCTACCCAGCTACCACTGATGTTAACATTTTATATAACCACGTACATTTATCAAAACTCAGAAATCAATATTGGTATAATACGGTTAAGTAAACTAAAGACTATATTAGGATTTCATCAGTTTCCACACAGTAGATTTAAATTTTTTCTCAGTTTTATTGAAATATAATTGACATATAACATCGTGTAAAATTAAGTCATATAATGTAATGATTTTATACACTATATAATGCAAAAGTTTTAGTGCAATATAGTTTATTAACAAATCCTTCATCTAACGTAATTACAATTTTGTTGTTGTTATGGTGAGAAAATTAAAGCTCTATTCTCATCATTTCAAGTGTACAATACAGCATTGTTAACAATACTCACCATGCTGCACTTTTGATCCATGGAATTTATTTATCTTGTGATTGAATGTTTAAACCCCTTGACCAACATTTCATTTCCTTCACTCATCAATTCCCTAGGAATCATCATTCTACTCTTTGTTTCTGTGAGTTTGATATTTGTAGATCCACATATAATTGAGATCAGGCAGTATTTGTGTCTCCCTGTTTGTCTTATTTCACTTAGCGTAATGCCTTTGAGATTTATCCATGTTTTCACAAATGGCACTTTTTCCCCATTTTAATGGCATAATATCTCATTGTATATATTCACCACATTGACAGCTGCTCGATCCTTTGTGACTTCCGTGGGAGACCCACAATGGCTGCAAGGGCCATTGGGGTGTTAAGTGGCATCTTTAGGATGAGGGGCTAGGGACAAGGACAGGCAGTGGTGGTGGCAGGAGCTGGTGGTATGCACATACTCAGCTGCGAAGGGCCAGCTTCAGGTACCTTTGGCATTAGAGACTATTTGCAGACACACACAAAGTGGGCTGGACTGTGCAAATTGCAAGTTCCACAGCTAAAAGGCTAGCTGCAGGTTAGCCCAGTGATGCAGGCCAGTGAATTGACATAGGACCGAATCTGAGCCCATGCACAGCTGTAGGGACTTAGACAAATATTAAAAGAAATGGTTGAATATTTTATTTCCATTGTGACCAAGTATTACGTTTCCAAATTTAAGGGAGGTCATTCAAGAAAGAAAGAAATGAGGAGAGGGCAGAGAATGAGATAATGAAGAGGATGCAGAACTAGAACAAGAAAGGAAAGAGAATGGAAGGAAAAAAGGGGGAAAATGGATAGAAACTGGTTACTAAGAGGTTAATAATAGCTTCCGAAAGAGATTTCAGACTCAACTTAGAAGACCATTCAATACAGACTACATGTACATTTCCTTTTTGGAATGGTAGAGATAAATACACCTACAAATAAACTACGTGTTCATTTCCTTTTTGGAATGGTAGAGAGAAGTAATGCTGTATATAAAGGCTAACTGGATCAAAGGGAAGTTTTAGTAGTTACTTTGTTTAGAATGAAACATTGTTTGTCTAAAATGGGATCAAAGGCCGAGGGTCAGAAGAGTGATTGATGGCAGGAGAGAGAGATTAGACATTTGATAATGTATTCTCCTGGAGGATATGGAGAAGGTTGGATTTGAAAGCTCCAGTATTTTAAAAAATGATGCTATTAAACTCTTTCCCCTCCTGGGAAAAGTTTAGGTGTCTGTTATAAAAGGACACCTTTTCCTTTGGGCAAAATAACTAAAGCAAAGCTAAGAGATAGGATTGCTATACGAGGCATCTGAAGGTATGGGGGATGGTCCCTGAACTATTTTTATATATATAACCTTGGAAAAGTCCTTTAGTGCTCTCTGTGTTACTTACCTCATCAGTAATATAAATATAATAGGGATTTGGGGAAGCTTAGTGAGATAATGTCTCTAATGTGGATTTAGGAATAAATTTTAAAAATTAGTTTCTTGCGTGTACAGCCACTGGCAAGAGTGATAAAGTGAACATTTGCGGCAGGTGCTGTGTTAGAGGATCCTTCAGGAAAATACATTCACACCTTTAAACTTGTGAATATGCCAACATAAAACACTGCTTATGGCTTTTAAATGAACTCTAAATTGCTGTTTAGACATTGTTAGCACACTCAAAATCCCTACTTGGAAATAATCTGGGGTTAATTTATATTTATTAATACAAATCTCAAGTTCCATCTTTAAACCAGGCCAAATAGTGAGAACTTTTGCGGTTTTCATATTTATCATTCTGAAATCACATTTAATTTGGAAATACGTTATTCAAAGAGTTTTTAAAAAGGGAGTAGTGTTTTAAAGTAAAAACCTTTATCATAGGGAACATTCTGGCACAAGATAACTTGTGTTTTACAACTCAAAGAATTCCATGTCTAAGAATAAATTTCTCCATAGTGTCTTTTGTAACCCTTTCATCTTTGAAATATCTTTTAATTACAACAGCATATGTTCAATGGTATGTTATTTAGTTTTAATCAGGAAAATCTCCCACCTATGACATCAATATTCAAATCTATTTTTTTTTATTTCCATTTGTCTTAGTGTCTCTCAAAGCTTCAGCACAACCTATCCTTATGGCAAAGCAGAGAAACCTCTCCCTTTTAAGAGAACATTGTTAGACAGAAAGGAGAATCAGAAAATAAAGAATTTGATAAATATAGCTGTGATGGGTAGTAGACAAAAATATGGTGAAATCAAATAACAGCTGTGTAGAAGAGATAATGCTGTGTTCAGTAAACTATTTCATTTTCTCCCTGGACTCAAAGGAGGATACCTATCCCTGGTACCTGGTGTCTGTGTGGGGTCACGAGATAACTTCTAACCAATGGAATTTGATGATAGATAGTGTTGCCACTTCTAGGCCAGATACATGCAGAACATCTCCAATGTATGAATCTCTTTTTCCTTCCTCATCCGTGGCTAACTTGATATCCTTTTGTTGAGAATAGTGAGGCCAAGACTCAAGGAGACTGTGTCTATGAGAAGTTGAATACACTAGAGTACATTTTACCCAAGTTCTCTTGTTCCACTAAGTTGGACTCTGAAGTTATTGAGCATTGAATTTTGATTTCAGTTCCTTGTTGCCATAGTACTTGTTTAGTTACTTGTTACAAGCATCATTTTCCATGTATATCTATCTTACCTGGTCTTTTGACTTTGAGTCCTGTATTTAAATCTTTTTTTTTTCAAGACTTTTTGTTTGGTCACTTTTAGAAAGGGAATCATTTTTTTCCACAGAAGCCATACTTGAAGGTCCCATTTTATGTATGTATGTATGTATGTATGTATGTATGTATTTAGCTGTTTGTTTATTTAAGAAACAGCATGAGTGGGGGAGAGGGGCAGAGAGAGAAAGATTAATAATCTTAATCAGGCTCCAAATTCAGCACAGAGCCTGACATGGGGCTTGATCCCACAACCCTGGGATCATGACCTGAGCCCAAATCAAGAATCAGACACTTAACCAACTGAGCCACCCAGGCCATCCTTTGCTGCCATTTTATACATTTTGTTAAAATGCCACAGATTTACCTTACATATAATCATGGAAAAAGAAGGGGCATAAATTTAAATTTGAGTGGATGTTTTTAGGGTAAGATTCTGTAAGTCTACACAGTGATAAGAGTAGCAATTATGATGTGAGTTTTAAAAGTGATCTAACAAGGTCCAGGACCCAGTCAGTTCTTCAAAAAACAAACAAACAAACAAACAAACAAAAAAAAAAAAAAAACTACCTCTCACTTCTATCTAGAAAAGCAGAATCTGAATTTATGTATTTTATTAGCATGTAATATATGGCCCCTTAGTATTTGATAAGACATGTCTAATAACAACTTAGCATTTTGAAGACCATAGAATAGAGTGTTTAGAGCCCAGAGAATAAAGTACTTGGTACTGTTCTTATTGTGTTGCAGGTGAAAGCAAATGTTAGGATGCTAATTTTCAAAGAATGCTGAATAGTTATGGATAGAAAAATGCTCCACTGTTTTTCTACTCACAAGCAGTAGAGTTAAGACTAAAACTACATGTCTTAGTGTTAGGTACATGTCAGTGTAAGTATTTTACTATGTAGAGAATACGTAATGAGAAAAGCTCCAGTCTGTATTTATAAAAGGTGGCTCATTGTCATTACGTAGAAGTCTAAGACTGACTTCAACACACAAAATTTAGTGTATATAGAAACAAACATTTAGATACTGAGTTGCACACATATAGAAGATAGAATTATATGGAGTTGATGTCATGTCCATGAATAGTAAAACCAAGGAAAGAAAAATAGAGAAAAATAACTTGTTGGGACTGTAAGTTTGAAAATGTTTTGGGAGAAAATGACCATTAATTAACATTGTAAACTCATTCTATTTGGAATCCCACCTTACCTTATAAGAGTTTTTGACCTTCCATAATACTCAAAATTATTGGATGATAATTGATTGCAAAATACTCACTGAAAACCTTCCCCTGGGACTGCCAAGTAGAGCACCAAGACCTTTAAAAATGTTAATTTTATCAAATGATTGTTGAATGGAAAACCAAAAATGTTATTCTTAAAAGGTATATTCAGCATCCTGTAATACTATAAAATATGCAATATATTTTTTGGAAACAGTTCTGACAAAGAAAACTAATATGTTTAAAATGTGTTGTAAGACATTATTTTCTATATGAACATGGTTAGTTAGTCCATTAAAAGTTAGTTTCAGAAAGGGGAAATCTTAGAGAATGTGTGATATGAAAAGACTATATAATCATTAATATTTATAAAATCATGAAAGATATGTGTGAAAATGTATTTTAACATATTCTCTTCTCATTTTCTGCACCCCTATTAGAGTCATAATGAGTAAAATCCTTAGGAGCTGTAGTCGGCCATCCAACCCATTATCTCTTTTTAACTGATATACAATTTCTAAATACTATACCAGTGCTTAAGGTAATCACTTATTTTAAAGTTGAAGGGGAAGAAAATTAAATATGATAGTGAAACAGCTATATAGTTACCTTTTAAAAAAATCATTAGTAACATGGTCCTATTCATTATTGGGTTATATCATACACTTTGCTTCAGGTGTATGACTTCAAGGTTCATACAATTTTATAGTTATTTATTTGCCTTATTTTGGCTAAAATAATCCAGGAGGCAAATAGACTCTAATTTTATTTTTAAAATATGAGAAACAGAAACAAGCATTCACAATATGGAATAAGATAGATTATTTGCAATAAATATATTGTAGAATTATATAAAATATCTTCACATGTTTTATTGAATAATACATCCTGAAATAGAAAGAAACTATGTAATGTCTTAAAAAGTTTTAGCCAGTTGTTTGTGTATGCACATACATACTACCAATTCAAATATATGTCAAACGTCTATCAAACACATGTATACATATATATTTAAAACACATGTTTTAATATATATGTGATGTATACATTATCTATACACACACACATGTACATGCGTGTGTGTGTGTGTGTATGTATGAAAACTAAGTTGGTAGTTTTGAAAAACACTACTGTTAGGTTTAAACAATCAGCATATCTTAACAGTACTGAGTTGGTTGCTTGAGGTTGCTTGTGAATAACTGAGAAAATTCCTCATGTTTAACATGTGGAAAGTAAAAGACATTTGGGCATTCTATATGGTATTAATGTGTATTTTCTTTCTTCTCCTGAGACTTTCTTAAAAGTAAGGCAATTTGTTTTTTTACTACTTTCAAGAAATGAAAGAAGTTAAAAAAATATGTTGCTATGGAGAAATCCTTGCCTACGTGATATTTTCTCTTTTTTAAGTGACCTGATGAATATGCCTTGTTGCCCAAAGGAGGGTTTAACCTTTTGTGTAAACACACATATACATACATATATATATATTCAGTACATAATTTCAGTGTACACACAAATATATATGTGTATACATCATAGTCTATATTCATACATATTATATGTCCTCAGTGTTCTGTTACTGTTACCACAGTTTCTACTCAGAGTGAGGTCCTTGCCTTCTGACTTGAATATTTACTGTTAATTTCTGGCTACTGATAGGCTGACCCCCAAATCTTACTACATAAACCTTCTAAATTGTTAAGGCACTTAATACTAATTCTGCTTGTTTTGTCTGTTTGTAAGTATTTGCACATAGTGTGGAATAAGCCAAATTTCCAGATATTTTCATATGAGATACTTTCTGCTCAATTTTGATGCTGTTTTTCTCCCATATGATTTCCAAGATATATAACAAAATAATTTAGACTAAGTCTCACCAAACCTGTATGACATTATTCAGGGCGAATTACTGATAGAACAAATAGAGGAATTGGAACCTGGGAAAGATTAGGATCTAGAATATTCAATTTCTTCAAACTATTCCTAGTCATATCTATTATAATGGGTCTGCATATTCTGAAGGTATATGCTCACATATTTAAAGAGAATTTCCTTAAAATAGAGGTATACCTGATGAGTCTGTGAGATCAGGGAGAGTTAAAATTGGAGAAGACAAGTCATGAGAATGTAGAATTAAGGAAAAGTAGGGAAACTCAAAGATAGAAAAGTGAGTCATGATTATGATGGAATGGCTAAATACTAGTGGTTAATACATATTTAACTTACTCAAGTTTACTACTGTTTGGTAGGTATCATTATCTCCTTTTTTACCTATGTGATTTAGAAAGGTTAAGTAAAATTCTCAAGTTCATTGAACTACAAATTGACAGTTTAATTCAAGCATAGTTGACTCAGGAGCTGAAGCTCTTACTTCCAGGTGACAATGTAATGCGGAAAACCAGACACTCTTGCTTGGGAGGAGGTGGTCAGAAGCTGACTGCTAATGCAGCTGTCTTAGGGTCTTCACGGGAACTTCACGGTGACTGGACCTTATTGCAAGTGTGGTGGTGCCACTAACGCCCTTGTTCTTCATGCTGCCATATAGCCCTTAACATAAACTTTTGTTGCCACAGCTTCTATTTCTTACAACCTGAGATTCTAGCTAAAAATATATAGCAATAGTCTTAGAAATAGCGTCTTAAAATGCAGGTACTTATCTTGGATAAAGTACAAATTCCTTATAATAAGGTCTACTCTTTCTCATTTTCTAAGTCTATTTTGGTTTTGCTTTGTTTTGTTTTACTGTGAGTGGCTCCTCTGCCTAATTTAAAATCCTAGTTAGGAGCGCCTAAGTGGCTCAGTCTGCTAAGCATCTGACTTCAAGCTCAGGACATGATCTCATAGTTCATGAGTTCTAGCCCCGCCTCAGACTTTGTGCTGACAGCTCAGAGCCTGGTGCCTAGTTTGGATTCTGTGTCTCCCTCTCTCTCTGACCCTTTCCTGCTCATGCTCTGTCTCTCTGAAAAATAAATAAACATTAAAAAAAATTAAAATCCTACTTAAGTGAACCAAATCTTCATTAGGTATAAGAATTTAAAATAATTCAATTTTAAAGCTTTTTTTGATTTTATTATTTTTTAGTTTTTAATTCTTCTTAGTTAAATTTTTATGAGAAATGTGTTTTACTTATTTTTATTATTTACTCTAAGTTTATAAATATTCACTCTTTTTAATTTTTTATTTTGATTTGAGTGTAATTGACACACAATGTTACATTAGTTTCTCATGTACAGGTAGTGATTCAACTTCCTTTTCCGTCATGCTGTGCAAACCACAGGTGTAGCTACCATCTGTCACCATGCAATGCTATTGCAATATCATCAACTGTATTCCCTCTGCTGTACCTTCTCTCCCATGACATCATCATTCCATAACTGGAAGCCTGTATCTCCTGCTCCCCTTCTTCTATTTTGCACGTTCCTCCAACCCCTTCCCTCTGGGCACATCAATTTGTTCTCTGTATTTATATGTCTGATCCTGCATAAATATTCACTTGGAAGAAGAACTGACCTCATTAATAGGTACTATAAGCATTAAAATATGAAAAAAATGAGCATTTTCATCATATTGTGAATTTGAGATCACTTGTCTCTCTTTATGTCTCTTGTTTCAGTTATATGAAATATTTGAAATATGTGTATTACAAACATGTTTCCCTCACTATCTATCTCATTGTGGATTCATGTGATGTAAATGTTTAATGAGAGATTCATCTTCTAGTGAGAATGTAAAAGGTCTCTTTTCAGTCACTCAATCTATCAATAACACAGATCATCATACCTGTTTTTAAAGTATCATCATAGAGGTGCCTGGGTGGCTCTGTCGGTTAAGGGTCCGACTTCGACTTGGGTTGTGATCTTGTGGTTTGTGAGTTTGAGCCCTACATCGGGCTCTGTGCTAACAACTCAGGGCCTGGAGCCTGCTTTGGATTCTGTGTCTCCCCTTCTCTGTCTCTTCCCTGCTCATGCTCTTTCTCTGTCTCTCAATAATAAATAAACATTAAAAATTAAAAAAAATAAAGTATCATCATAAAGTCTACCTCTGCTTAAAGAGCTGCATGCCTCCGATACTTGCCAATTTCTAGAACTGAATTAAGAAAATGATTCAGGTACAGCAAACTTACCCATTTCTAGTATACAATGATCTCAAACAAATGTCCTATAGATAATATATATATATAGTGTACTTTTTCTACCAGAATTTTAGCCCGCTCCATGCCTCATATTTCATATATTCTATATATGTCTTTTAACACTGCTGAAGCTTTGTGAAGATTGATTGCAGAAAGTCTGAAAAAAAAAATCTTTCAAAAATTCATGGAGATCTAAAAAAAAAAAAAAAAAACAACCCTGAAGTTTAAAGTTAGAAATGTAAGCTAGACTTTCTTTTGTGTATCTGGAATGTCTATCTAGCTGAAGATCTCGGTATCCATTTCATATGCCACCATTATTCTCAGAGGTCTACACAAAAGACTCCTGTATCTTCTGGACATAAGTTGACATAATTGGCACCCACTGGTATCCGAATTAAGGCAGCAGGGATTAAAATATGCTGATCCCCATAGTTGATTCCTCAAGCTCAGGCTTGAGGCATTGTTTCAGAGTAGAGTAGATAATACTACAGTTATTATGTATAAAAATAGAAGATTTGTCAACTTGGCATTTTCCATGAATGATGAATTCACTTTTTAAATGGGGAGTAGTATATAGGGTAGACAGATAAATAACATTAGAAGATTATTTTCTATGCACTCAATGCTCGTGATAGGCTTGGAAATAATCTTTTTTCACATGTTCCATGTTTAGTCACACAGTAAATGACCATTTACTTTCCCAATTAAGTTTGTGCTTAAGCTATTTGTACAGTTCAGAGGATGCAAGACACAAGAGAGATTTGAGTTTAGTCAAAGGACAAAAATCAAGATACGTAAAAAGGATGATTTGTCTCTAATTCCTAGCACTGGAGTTGTTCCAAGGCTAGAACAAACAAAAAATTTAAGACAGCTGGAACAGAGAAGCCCCATAAGGTCCCCCTGCCTTAGTCTAAGTTTTCTGATTCTGATAAAAAGTTCTTGAAACACATTGTAGAGAAATGACTGCTTGCCATAAACTTTGCATCTCCAAAGTGGCCTGTTTATTATTAAGCATATTGGAGTATGTGGAGAATTGAAAATGATATCTTAATAGAGCCGTTTCTAAATGATACAAAAAGAACAGAATCTAAAACCAGCCATCCCAACGGCATTCTGACCCCATTGAATGGCTCGGATCACAACCTTTTGAGCAACAAGCTCAGAGTCAGTGGAGAAACTCATGTTAGATTCTGCTTTTGACTTTGCTTTCAGTTAGCACCATGGTGCCAGATGGTACATTTACAGGTGTATTTTTATAGCTGTTACTTACTTAAAATTCTGCATATAAGAAGCCAATTTTCTAATTTGCTCTTTTTAAAAGTGAAATGTTGATAGAGTATTTGAAGTAATTATAAGTAATTATTCCAACATTTATCAAAATAAATACATCAATTATAAGAGAAAATTAATTAACAGAACCCCATAATTCATTCCTTTTTTGTGAGTGTAGCACATTATTCAAGGGAAGGGTGTCAGTAACAAATGACAGAAAGATTTTCATTAATTTATTAAACCTCAAATGTTTACCATGTTTTATCCAAATGTGACTCAAAAAGAATTTATAGTATAGAGGTGAAATTCTAGCAGAGCCTTCTGGGTGAAAAATACTAAAAACAGAATGAGTACTAAGGCAGGAATAGGATTTTCAAGAACCAGTTGAAAACTTCACCACAGTTATGTAAAAACATTTCATAAAGTAAATTTACTTTAATGTTGTCTCTAAAGCCATGTAAAGTACACTATATGCTGAGGATGTTGCAAATGTATTTTATTATTATATGGAATGGGACCCATGCTTTAACAAAAACGTTCAGCATCTTAAGTGATCAACATTAAAGAGTATTTATCTTGAATGTTTCTACTCTTTTATGTACTCTGACCTTGCACTTTGATACAATTGCCAGTTTTATATTTTTCTACTTGGCATTTATAGATGAAATTGAATCATTAATCACTCTAAACACTTTCTTACATGGTCTTTGCAACAAACTTACTTTGAGTTTACACAACACAGCTTTTTAAATGCAAATAAAGCTTCCTAGTTTCCTAAAAAGTCTTTGCTCTCAATGGAAGTGATTAGATATTGGTATTCTCAGCTGCAGACTCCTGACAAACTGATTATATTACCACTGTGTCCTTGCAACAGTCACAGCCTGTTACAAGGAAGAGGTTGTAAATTCTAGCCACTCATTTTCCCATTTCACTGTCCATAGGAGCTAGTGAAAGATGGGACTCTTCAGTTCTACCCTTTTATGTCAGTTAAAATAATAGCCAAATTCATTTCTCCCCCACAGAATATTATTGAGATATAGGCAATGATTCCAAGGAACACTGAGCATTTTTGTAGAAGAGTCAAATCAGTCTCTCGTTCTGCACAACTGCCAAATAAAAGGCTTTATGATTTTGTTACTTGCATGGGAAATGTTCAGAGAGCACTGCCAAATACAAGGGTGCTCTTCTGTTTCCCACTAGTCCTCTGTCACAATCTATCCATGTGCTGCAGTGTTACCATGACAGCTTCCTTTATCATGCTTTATTCAAGGACACATAAACTGAAAGAAAAAAGATCAAACGCGTAACATTTTTCTCAAAGATGTTTATCATAATATGTACACAAAATGCAAAATATATGTAAAAGCAGAGCTTTCAAACACAAGTAAAAAAAAAATACATCGTGTCTTCACATTTAGTGTTTCAACTATTGAAGATATTTGATTTCTTCTGTGACTGAACAGAATACCAGCCCCCATATTTGACAGACTTAACATAATTTTTGAATTGAACATGGGATTTTAATTAAGATGTATCTGTATTTTTTTTTAAAAAAAATTGGTTTTTGCATCATATTTAAAGTTTTACGTTGTTAGAAAGGATATGATTCCTCCTTCCTAGAGGAAAACAAATAAGAAGGGAGGTTTCTGGGACACATTTACTGGTTGTGTATCATTTAGGAACCACAAATACAAAATAAGCAGAAAGTCAGATTTCCCTAAAGGAAGCATTCAGTATTATTTGCTGTATTCTCTTGGGTCTACAAAGACGTTCTTACAATTAACACTTAACAAAAAGAATTTATTCAGAAAACTGAAGCTCCCCAGGAAACATTTGGTCATCAACAGATTACACTGACTATAAAAATGTTTAGGGAGAGATAAATATAGCCTAGGAAGAGCAGCATGTATATTGGCTGAACCCTTTGGGAGCTGATCTTGAGATTTTTCACAGTGGTAGATGTTTATAATTCTTAGTTAAGTTTAATATGAAGTTTGAAAGGATTATGTGATTTTTCAGAATTTTTGATTCAAAAATCACGTTACTTAATTAGATTACATTAATATGTATCATTTTTGCATAAGTTGTTGAAAAGTATAATGGAGAAATTTAAGTAAATGTTTTTAAGGAAAAATTATCCCGTACATATGTCATTCCAGTTTAAGAGGCATAATTGTTGATTTTTTTTTTTTACTTTAGAATGTAGGATCGTGTGTAGTAACAGTAGACAAACTTAACATGCATTTGATCCACCTTTATATCTCATCAGGAATCTTTTTTTTTACAATATTTCTTACATTAAGTTATATAATCTTGCACTTCAAACTTCTGATAAAATATAGCCAAATTATCTTATAACCTGTTAATTCTTTTTTTAATCTGAAATCTTCCTGGCTGACTCAATGTTAGTTACTTTTTCTAGATTTTATATCCACTCAGTTTCTTACTAAAAATTATATTGCTTTAGATAATCCATAGAAACTGATAATCTGGGGGTGCCTGGGTGGCTTAGTTGCTTAAATGTCTGACTCTTGATTTTAGTTTAGTTCATGATCTCATGGTTTGTGGGATCGAGCCCCATGTTGGGCCCTGTGTTGACAGTGCAGAACCTGCTTGGGATTCTCTCTCCCTCTTTCTCTGTCACTCCCCCATTTTCGCAGGCTCCCTTTCTTAGAATAAATAAATAAACTTTAAAAATAATAAGATAAGATAATAATATAAGATAAAATAAAATAAAATACAATAAAATAAATAAAATAAAAAACGTATACTCTGGCCCCCACGTCAAATATCATATATTCTTCCCACAGCACACTGATTCAGTTATTTCATATATCTGTTTGGCTCCTCATATTTATCTAGTTTGTAAATTTTACTCTTGTAGTAGTCTCCTAAAAAATAGCATAATGCAATAGAAATGTTACTACTTTTGCTTTAAAAATAATAGTTGAGTGTTTCTCAAAATACTGTTCCACAGGGTTATGTTCCACAAGTGGTATTTGGATATGTTTATGGGAAAACAGTTCTGTTATAAAATATACAGGATAGATACTGTGTTAACAGGTTTCTAGAAAACAGAACTTATAAAAAGTTATTAATTATCTATGGAGTGTCTAAGTAGTCAAAATCATAGAAACAGAAGGCAGAATAGTAGTTACCAAGGGAGGGGAAAATGAGAGTTGTCGTTTCATGGATACAGAGTTTCAATTTGCAAGATGAAAAAATTCTGGAGCTCTGTTTCACAGCAATATATATATTTAACACTATTGAATTGCACACTTAAAATAGTAAATTTTATATTAAATGTCTGTAACACAATAAAAACTGTGAATATTATATTGTTATATTTTACAAATCTCCATATATGGCTTGTATCATTGCCCAAACCAATCTGATCATACCTATGTTTTAGTTTTGTTTAGTTTTATCTTATTGCTGAGGTACACATATTAACACCTTAGAGAAATATAATATGCAATATATTTTGATGAACTACTGGAGCTTTGTTATTGAAATTGAGATTATAAGACTTTAGATTTATCCTTATGAGAGCCAAATTTCTGTTTCTAACCTATTGCTTCTTCATAGAAAGAGGATTTTTAACTTAATTCTTTACTTAAGAACCCATTTAGGTTGGTGCTATCTGAAAGATATGAGAACTTGCCTAGTATATCTTCATCCAAGTATTTAATAATATATGCTTTATAGTATCTAGATAAAAAGAGAATTCTGTGCATCTTACTCAAGACTCTCCTTGACTGCTTTTATTTTAAAAAATATCATTATGTTATTTTCCTCATTCAAAAAGGTACTTAAGCCCACGTTCATTATCTTAGTCCATATTAGTCCATATACACTGTCAGGTTATAAAAATGACTATGTCTGGCGTACCTGGGTGGTTAAGTCGGTTAGGCGTCGGACTTCAACTCAGGTCATGATCTCACAGTTCGTGAGTCCCAGCCGCGCATCGCGCTCTGTGCTGACAGCTCTGAGTCTGAAGCCTGCTTTGGATTCTGTCTCTCCCCCTGTCTCTACTCTCCTCCACTCACACTGTCTCTCTCTCTCTCAAAGATAAACAAACATTAAAAAAATAAAAATGACTATGTCAAATAGAATGTTAAAAATATGGCATGCCGTATTCAAGCTACATTTTCTTCTGTCTACTGGCCAATTATAAAATAATTATAATCATTTTCTTGATATTTTCCTAATAATCTCAATTCAAGCCTAATTATGTCCATGGGATGCCTGGGTGGCTCTGTCCTTTAGGCGTCCTACTTAGGCTGGGGTCATTATCTCACTGTTCCTGAATTTGAGCCTCACCACAGAGCCTGCTTCAGATCTTCTGTCTTCCTCTCTTTGCACCTCCACCATTCTCTCTCAAAAATAAACATTCAAAAATTTTTTTAAATCCTAATTATGTCCAAATCTTTGTGAATTATTTAAAAATGAAGAAACGGGTGCCTGGGTGACTCAGTCGGTTAAACGACCCACTTCGGCTCAGGTCATGATCTCACGGTTTGGTTTGTGGGTTCGAGCCCTGAGTTGGGCTCTGTGCTGACAGCTAGCTCAGAGCCTGGAGACTGTTTCAGATTTTGTGTCTCCCTCTCTTATGACTCTTCCCTGCTCACGTGGTCTCTCTTGCTCTCTCTCAGATATAAATAAAACATTTAAAAAATAAAAAGGAAGTGAATTCATGAAAAAAAATAAAAAAAATAAATAAAAATGAAGAAACAATTCAGTAATGTTATATAATGTTTATTAATAAAACCTCAATATTTTAGGAAGGAAAATTATAAAAACAAATATAAAAACAAATGAATGGAAAATAAATAAATAATATCTAATTGCATATCACAAAATAAGATTGACATAGTCAATAAATTTAATTATGTACAAACCCATACTACTACTATGGAGTGTAGAGGCAACTTTTTATCATTTTGTCAACATAAGCTGGAAGTCTGTAATGAACTCCTGAAACAGAAACATTTAAATTAATAATGTTATTACAAACTTCCCTGTTTTCATGCATTACCTGTCCCAAAATGTAATTCAAATATTATCCCAATACAATAAGACTACAAACATTACACAGAAGCAACTTCTTCAGAAAATAATATTTTGAACTTTTAATATAAATTACCATTTATTTCACCTGCATGTTTAATGAATTCACATTATCTCTGTAGACCTAATCTACCCTGTATTTAAACAAACTTATAAGTGCTAGGAAATACATCAATTCATGATCTTTCAAAGAATGCATTAAAATCTATAAAGGGGTCTCATTTATGTATAAAATCCTATCCTTGCTTTTTTGCAGGTTATAATAAAAAATTAAATTCCATTATTTGTCTTTTTTTTCCTCTAATAGTGGAGAGTTGTTAAAAAAAATCTATTTGAGTCCATGACAATAGTGTACATAGCTTCTCCTTAGAATATTTCCAGCTTCTGTAGTTCTGATTCGGTTATTTTGGTTTTTTAGTAAAGGGCACAATGCTCTATTTATAGGGAAGATTGTATTTGTATCCATCCTAATGAAAAATGTTCTTTTCCTCATTATATTAGCTTCCAATTGGAATAGGGAAAATTGTAAATTTATCCAGGCTGATTTCTGATTATGACTCCTGCTAGTCTTTAAGTGTTGTGTTTATTCTTACCAACCTCAACAAACAGAACAATCACAATAAATAAATAAGACTGCATCTGCAGTCTTGTGGTCCATTCAATCTATGACACATAGAAACATCAATATTTGAAAAGTGAATACTGTCATTTTGCAAATGTCCATTTAAAAATATGCCCAGCTCATGTAGGCAAGTGAATGTGGAAGAGTTATTAAACAGCAAACCAATGTTTCTTTCTCCTCGCATAAAAATTCAAAATGGAATACTATAAAAAGCACAGTTATATCATGTTTTCTGTAAATATCAAATATATTAAGAGGCATGCAATGTGGTAGGAAAGAGTGAATTTAAAACATATTTATTAATCATTTTGACATGTAAGGAACAAGATTTTCAGCTGTTGTGCGTTGCTGATAGAGATGATATTGTTTCCCACTTACTGTTCACCTGTAGTAACAGCGATTTCATAAACTAAATACTTCCCATTTCCACCCACCAAAGCTTAACACCATTCCCCAATTTTTCTTAGTGACCTTTATTAAAAAAGCCTGGAGTTTCTTTCTGTTTTTGTTCCATGTGTTTGAAGTATTGCTGACCTTCACTTTTATAGATTATTAAGAAGCAACTGCCTAAGATACCTATAAAATTAATCAATCTGCCAATCTGAATGATTATTCTGCTTTTAGAACTCAGCTAAAAATATAAGTTAAAAAGCCCTGCTGTATCAGTCATCATCAGGAATAATCATTATGTAAAAGACACATTTAAGCATTTTTTTGTTACCAATGAACATGTCCCAAAACATACCACAGAAAATTGTTGGCATTTTTTGAGATCTTTGTTTAAAAAAAAACACCTAATTTTCCATCACCCAACACCTAAATTCAAGTGAATAATTGTAGCAAGACAGAGTTGAATTGATTAACTGTTTAACTGAGTAAAGTAAAATCAGAGGTTAAAAGAGAATTAAATCCAGGTAGATTCTGTTATATATACACTATTACTAATTAACCATAGAACAGGGCAATGTTTAGGATTCTGTTATGCTTATTTACTGCTGTGAAACAAATCAGCTAACCTTCACTGGCTTAAAAAATATTTATTTTTCTCATGAATCTGCAATTTGAGTCAGACTCATCTGGATAACTCTTCCTTTCTCCACAGTGTCAACTAAAACAGCTCAACTGGGGCTAGAGAATGCACTTCTGAGATGGTCCATTCACATTGGTAGCAGGTTGAATGGTTGTTTCTTTTCACATAGGCTTATCTATGGGGTCACTTGTTCTTCCTCATTATTGGGCCTCAGGAGCAAGAATCCTAAGGGAGAGAACATGGAAGATCTCAGTTCCTTAAGGTCTGAACTCATAATCTGGCCAAAGTTGGGGGAAGAAATGGGGCCGTGTTAAAACTTTCCCTTTAATTTCATTATCAGCAAACACTCTTGATAGCCACATTAAGTTCTAGTATAGTGGTGTTAATAGTTTATCAACTGGTGGAGTTTTGGAGGTGATGGTGGGGGGTTCAGAGCTGACAGCCAAGAAATTCTTCAAGAATTCTTAAAGATGCCTTTGGTGCAAAAAGGTGATTTTATTAAAGCACCCGGGGACAGGACCCAAGGGCAGAAAGAGCTTCACTAGGGTTGTAACAGGTAACTCATTGTATACCTTCAAGTTGGGAGGAGGTTAGGGATAGAGAAGGTCCCTAAGATATTTTGGAAGCAAGCTTTCCAGGACCTTGATAGGCCAGCTGCTGTTAGGAAAACACCATTTATTATCATTTAGTAAAACCTCCTTCGTGAGAGCCCTCAGATATATATCAGGGGGCCATAAACTTGGAGTACTTGGATTGCCAGCATGTATCTTGGGGCAGTTGAGATAAAGGAAGTTTCCAAAAAGTTTTTGTATGTTAAAGTAGGTTTAGAGGATCCTGGGGGGTCAGGATAATGTTAAGCCAAGATTCCCTTTTGCCTCTAGCAAAGTGTCTACATTGAGGCAGCTGAGCTCCTAGAGGGAGGTTACTCTGCCCATTTCAAGAACTTGTCAATGGGCTGTAGGCAGTAAGAAAATTTAATTCTTCATTTGCCCTAGTTTCCCACATCACAGTGGCAAGCACTTAAAGCCCTTTCCTTTGTTCTTGGATAGCCAGGAGTGTCAGAGGAATATCACTCTTATCTTACCCTGGGGGTGGGAGGATGCTGTTAGCCTGTGTTTTGCCTTCAGCTTGCCCCTCACTCCCTCATCATCAACAAATATAAAATGTATTGCTGAGACATTCTCTAATCCAATAGGGATAGATTTCCCCAATAATTAGGTAGGTGACACTTGGTTTTGTGTGTTTGGCTGGCTCTGTCAGTGGATGCATACTGACCCAAAATAAGTTCATCAGATTCTCTCCTTTTGGAGTTTGAAATTGGGTCTGAGACATAGCCAGTCATCTTTGAAAATGGATTAAAGGTTTATATAAACCAGGAGTTTTGCATAGACTATTTCAGGCTATGTGCACACAGAGGAAGTGAAATCTACTTAAAGAGAAAGAAAGCTGAGAATCCAATAGGATGTAAGAAAGAAATAGTAAATGAGAAACCAACGCTGTCCAGATACTTGATTACTAACTGTTTCCAGATTCTATTCCCTCCAGTATTTATGCATTAATTCATATTTACTTACCTTTTCCCTTGAGCCAGTTCCTAGAGATACCATGATAAACAAAAAAGACAATGGCCCTGCCTCCAGGGAATCTGCATGACTATGAGGGAGATAGTAAACAAACAGCAAGATTCATATATAAGAAAACCAGTTACTTGCAGATCAGGACAAGTCTTTGAATAGAAAGTAGGTCTTTTTAGGTAGTGTGTTCAGGAATGGCCGTTAATTTCTTAGTCAGCAACATATTCTGCATGGATGTCCTGTTCACTAAAAACTCATAATTTTTATTATAAATTCTTGATAAAATTGGCCATAATTCTACGCAATGCATATCAGAAGTAATTACACTTTTTCAATTATAATTTTCAAACAAAGAACTGATTAGATTGTACTGGGGCTTTAATCCCAAAGATCTTTTACTATGTATGTTATAGGAATGTAATTTTCCTTTTTCTTTTTCTTTTTATTAAAAAAATATTGTCAAAGCAAACAGTTTTTAAGAGCTAGGGAATGTGGGTCATAGGCCTCTTGTGTTTGCTAATTTTCTTTACCCGAAAGAAAAAGCAACGTTTCTCACAATTCCATGACAATGTAGTTCCACAATTTGGAGAAAGGTGCCTGAAATTTGGCTCCTCTCTTTCAGAAACTGAGAGAACAGGGTGCTGTCTTCCTTGATGATTCCATTTCGAAGCTGTGCCTCACAGGTCCCTGAGAAAAACATTTCTGCCTTGTGAAACTGGCAAGAAGCTTTTAAAATGATTTACATCTCAAAGGAAAGAAAAAGAAATATCTGCAACAAGTTTTCTAAAGTAAATGATGCTTAAAGCAAAGGGAGGTCAGAGGCCTTTGTGTTTAGGCCCTGTCGGTTCAGTCAAGGTGGAGGGTAGGAGAAAGGTCAGAGGCCTGGAGGCAGGAGGAAGCTCATCTAAAGTTTGATCAAGCTGAGGGAAGTGTTAAGGCTACTTTGGTCAATACTTTGTCTAGAATGATAATAGGGCTTCATGAATAGGATGGATAGATAGATAAATGATAGATTTAATATGATGGATATTCATTATACACACATAATATAGTATTTTATGTAGAACCGGTAGTATATACAATATAGTATTATCTATGTAATCTAATGTATACATGAGCATAGTTGAACATATTTACTTACGTACATAATAAGATTAAAATGGGCCTTTATTCCAAAGAGCCCTTAATGTGTATGACATAGGAATATAATTTTTAACATGTGTATATACATATTCAAAGTATTAAACAAAGCTTCACTTTTGAAGGGTTCACATCCTTTACCAGTTCTTGTTTTAAGTATTTTAGGGAGCTTAATTATTTTAATACCCTAACCTCATAAAATAAATATTATTACATTCATTTTAAGTGGAAAAAACTGCAGTGCCTATCTGGCTCATTAGGAGGAGAATGAGACTCTTGATCTTGGGGTTGTGAGTTCAAGCCCTGTAATGGGTTTAGAGATTACTTTAAAAAAGTAAAATCTTTAAATAAGACCTATAAATGGGAAAAAACTGTCAAATAGAGTGGTTAATGTAATACCCAGGGATAGGTAGCAAAAACGATTTCTGAAATAGATTTATTTTATGCTGAAGTGGATTTACATAAACAGGTATCACAACAAGTGAATTTTACTTATATTAAATATAGGAACAGAAGAATAAATTTAGATACTTGAAAATAAAAATCTAAAAATTACATTTATTTGAAAAAATAATCTATGTTAAAATAGCTTCTAGAACTTTATTACATTTGCTGACTAAATCTTAAATCTGTGTGTCATAGTGATGAGGAGTCCATGCTTATCTGTGAGAAAATCATCTTGAGTTGACAGAAAAATAAAGTACAAAAAATTTTCATTCATAAAACTGCTTCAATAAAAACCTTCATCTACTAAGCTGTTCCAGTTTAAAACTAATGAATGGCAAATACCCTACAACTTGAAAGGATTATCATGTAGTTGTGAGTTAGATTTTTGTTTGCTTTTATTTCATTAAATTCAGCACTTCTCTACCCCATCAGAGAATCACTGACAGCAGTGTTCATCCAAAACGCTCTTCATGTTGAAGGAAGAAAAGAAAAACTAGATATAATTTAATAGTCATATGATTTTGAAATATAATTTGAAATAGTATAGATTAATACAATTTAAAAATCAGTTTTATACAGAACCACTGATATGGCCAATTTACTTAATCCAAAAGGTTGCTATTTACTGCATCTCTTAAAAATATCATTAAAACATAATAGATTGAATCAGTAAGGAAGTCATTTATTTCATCCCTATAATTCATAGTGCTGAGAACATGATTATTTTACTATTATTACCATTTATTGAATATATTCTATATTGTATATATTGTAGTCACACTAACTGCTTCATATACACAATTTTATTTGATTCTTGAAACAACTTTCTATGATTCCTAATAAAGTTTTGGAGTGATGGTAGGGTGGTTTGGAGCCGACGGACAAGAAAGAATTCTTGAAGATATCTTTGGTGTAAAAAGGTGATTTTATTAAAGCATGGGGCCAGGGCCTGTGAGCAGTAGGAGCTGACAGGTAACTCATTATATACCTTCAGGTTGGTAGAAGGTCAGGGATAGAGTAAGTCTCTAAGGAATTTTGGAAGCAAGGTTTACAGGATCTTGAGGGTCTAGTTATTGTTAAGGAGACACCATTTATTACCATTTAATAAAACCTCAGTTATGAGACCCTTCAGAAGTATATGGGTGTTATAAGCTTGGAGTATGATTGCCAGCATGTATCTTGGGGCAGTTGAGATAAAGGAAGTAGACCTACAGGATCCTCGATGTTGGGATAATGTTAAGCTAAGATTCTCTTTTGCTCCCTGCAGAGTATCACCATCCAGGCAGCTGAGCTCCTAGAAGGAGGTCACTCTCCCTGTTTCAAGGACTTGTCAGCGGGCTACAGGCAGTAAGAGAATTTAAGTTTTCAATTGACTTTGTTTCCCACATCACCATGGTAAGCACTTAAACCTCTTTCCTTTGTTCTTAGGTAGCCGGGAGTGTCCAAGGAATATCCTACATATTCGACCTGGTTGTGTGTGGGGGAGGAGGGGGTGCCAGCCTGTATTTTGCCCTCAGCTTGCCCCATGCTCCCTTATCAATTTCTATGTGAGAAACTAGTTCTCTGTAAATGGTTAAATAACTATCCCAGAGTAGTAAGTGATAAACTGGTATTTAAAGGAAGGTATAATTTTATTTATTTATTTATTTATTTATTTATTTATTTATTTATTAGTTTGTGTATTTATTTTGAAAGAGAAAGAGAGAGAGCCAGCAGGGGAGGGGCAGAGAGAAGGAGGGGCAGAATTCCAGGCAGCCTCCATCCAACTCACTAACCATGAGATCATGACCTCATGAGCACGGATCAAGGGTTAGACGCTAAACCAACTGAGTCACCCAGGTGCCCCCAAAAGAAGGTCTAATTTTAAAACACACATTGTGTTTGGAACAACAAAGCACATTGTGGAATAGTGATTGTTTATTAATACAAATGAAGATTGCTAGAACTGCTTATTAAAATAAGTAGAGTTAATGTGGATAAAGCAGATTAAGATATTTTTCTTACCTGTGTTTGTTGAAGATCTGATTATTCACTATCACCTTTCGATGCTGTAGTCTTTTCAATACTGTTGTATATGTATTAACTGGATATATTACTACCTATGTGAAAATACTGTGTCTCAACTAGTGTTGTCTAACAAATTATACCAAAATTTAGCGTCTCAAATTATGATTTTATTTTGCTCCAGGCTTTAAGAATGACATAACTGAGCAATGCTAGCTTATAGTTTTTTATATAGTTGCACTCAGATGTTGATCGGGACTGCAGGTGTACAAAATGGCTCACTCACTTGTCTGGGGGTTAATAGTGGCTGTCTGCTGAGAGCTCATTTGGGGCAGTCAATGTGAGTGCCAAAGTGTGGTCCTCCAGCCTGACAATCTCAAGGTGGCCAGACTTCTTACTTAATGGCTACTGCCCCCAAAGTAACCATCCTAAGGGGCATGTTTAAAAGTCACAGATTATAACTTCTGCTACTTTCTACTGGGTACAAAGAAGTCATTAAATTCAAATCGAAGGGCCACAGACCTCAATTCTGAATAAATGTTATATTAAGGAATTTGCAAATATGTTTTAGAACTTCCACTACTATGTTGGAGATATGCATATCACATGGAATGAGTATTCCCAAATACAGTGGGAAAGATCTGCAGCTAAAATTTATAATTTATTTTATAACATATAAATGATTTTTCTCATATTTGGTTTACTCATTTTCCTATTTGAATGTAAGATATGCTTATTTGCCAACATCTAAAAAATATTTGGAAGAATAATGAATCTTTAAAGGCATCTGAAGTCTCCAATCCAAAAATAACTATATTCTTTTATGTTTCTTTGTAATCTTAATAAGAAAAAAAGTCTTACTGAGATTAAATTATATAAAATATCATTTACTGCGTTCCTCATTTTATGAGGATGCTACTCAGATTTTCTTTTATTCTCAGTATCCAGAGTATGCCGGGCCCCATCCGCACCCCAAGTCAGGTTGCATGGAAACCAGTTTCTTGGGCACCCCCTCGGAAAGTGGGAACATTGAATACATGATCTGTTCATGTCTTTCTCCCTCATGAGAGAGGCACCTGAGCTGTATCAGCATCTGTGTGCAGCAGCATGGTGCCCACCTGTTTTGTTCTCAGTGGTCTCCATGCATCTAGACAATTCCAGATGAGGGAACATAAGGCAAGCTGAAGGCAAAGCGCAAGCTAACAACATCCCCCCCCCCCCAACCCCATCAGGTGGGAATGTGTGACATTCCTCAGGCACTCCTGGCTGCTCTAGAACAAAGGAAAGGGGAAAAAACAGTGGTTAACCCATAGAGATCACAATCATGCAGGATGTAAGTCTATCAGTTTATAAATGTCTTAGTAAATTATAGGGAAAAAGCAACCTTATCAATAGCCTAACCTCCAGAAACCCATAGACTCAATTTCCTGGAACCCTAACCTCACCATCCCCTCCATGTTGATGTAGGAAACAAAAGCAAGACAAATATATATCAAATCAAAAATTTTTTATAGCCCACAACCCATTGGCAAATATTTGAGACAGGCAGAGTAAACCAGTCCTTCAGTAAACTCCCAACTGTCGTCTTCATGTTACTGCCTTACTAAAGGGAAAACAACCTCAGCCTGACAAGAGCAAGGCCTCTGGTATCCTATGAGTTCTCTTTAGCATATGAAAGTCCTTTTGGAAACCTTCCTTTTGCCTTCATCTCCCCCACCTCCACAGTATATAATCAGTCACCCCTCACAACCCCAGTGCAGCTCTTTCTGCCCATGGGCTCTGTCCCCATGCTTTAATAAAATCACCAAAGACATCTTTGCACCAAAGACAGCTCAAGAATTCTTTCTCGGCAATCAACTCTCGACCCACCTGCCCCACTCCAAAACCACATGACTGTGAGCCATGAGACAGAAACTAGTGCTTCAGACAGCCCCCTAAAAAGGTCAGAACATTGGACATACAGTCCAATCTTCCCTTTTCCTCCCCAGGAAGAAGATAGAGTTGTTTTTCTCTTGATCACATGGCACGGTGCCAGAGCGAGGGAGGACAGTGAGAGTGTGCCACAGATTTTCCAGCCAGCTTCAGTATAACTGGTTTCAATTCATCCCAGATGCAGGGACCTTTTAACTCTATTCTAGATTTCTTACAAAAGAAATAGGTCTCTGTATTATTGAATACTTCCTTTTCCACCATCTTGCTGACATCATTCTCCAGATTTTAAATTAACCATTCAAATATTTCACTGATGATTTTTTAAATTTTTAGTCATTTTTAACATGATCGATCTGTGTTATTTGTGGTGTTTATATTATAATGGATATATTTATGTACAAACTCATTTACTCAAGGTCTCCTCTTAATTGATCTATAGTTCTTTATTTAATGTAATTCTTGAATATGATATGAACTATTACTGTGTTTTTAAGTGTGTCTCATCATGTGATCTTTTCTTATCCTAGTACCTCACTGTTGAAATTACTTATAGTGATATAATACATCTAATATTAGGTAGAGGTAGTGTTAATCTCTTGTCTTATTTTCCATTATATTTTCTTTTTTATCTGCATATTTGGTAGAGGTAGTGTTAATCTCTTGTCTTATTTACTTTCCATTATATTTTCTTTTTTTATCTGCCTTTCTACATGAACTGACCCTGAGATAACCGAATATTCAACTCTGTTTTCTCTTTACATTTTTCACAAAATCTCAGTGCTGCTAATTCACAAACACAAATGCTTCTCAGATTAGTATAGCTTTATCTTATCTGCGTTTGAAGTTATCTGTGGGAATCAGCCAAGAACACCTCTTACTTCTTTCCCAGTCACATTATCTCTATTGAAGCAGAAAGTTTCAATTCATGCAAGGTATTTCTTTATCGAGATCCCTTAATATTTTATTTAGGAGACTATTCCTCTGAACTTTCAGTATATGGATAGATTGTGTGTGTGTGTGTGTGTGTGTGTGTGTGTGTGTGTGTGCGCGCGCATGCGTGCTTGCATTCTAGTGATATATTTCTTTTCCTCTTTATGTCTGTGTGTATATACATATATGTGAAGTGTTGAGTACTTTATTTAAAACTTTTTTTGAGTAAGTATAAAAATGATTAGAAGTTGAAGCAGAGAGCCTTAAAATAAAGGCAAATATGATATGATCTCTTCTCTCAGAAGACTCCTTCTTTAGGACAGTCCTGACAGTACAAGGAAACAAAGTATCATTGGTTGATAGAATTGAAGATACAAAGTTAATATAAATGGCTAATCTTAGATAGTCATTTGGTATTCTGGAATAAGTCAGTTTTACCGTAACCTGGTAATGTTGTAATTAGAACACACCACAAATTATGAAGACAGAAAAAGCTGATTACAAGAAAAAGATGTCTTTAGGCCCTAGGACAGTGGCAACTGATGCAAATCCCTACCTGAATGTAGTGACATGACTGCCCATTTAAGTGTAAGCTATATTTAAGGTAGTTTTTCAATGACATAAAAATGAGAGAACATTTTTTATAAAGAATAGAATTTAGAAAAAAATGGAAAATTAAAAATTCACTCTTCCTAGGGTAAAGGAGTTATAAATAAGTACAGTTTTGTTTTCACTTTTAAAAAGATATTTTACTGCTGTTATACAGTGCTTAAAAAATAAAATGACTTGTAAGTTTTGTGACTTAATTACCCTTGCCTTAAAAAATACCCTGGAAATTATCCTGGCACACAATAATTATATACAAACAAGATAACTTAGCTACAAATCAGATGGCCATCTCTAAGTTCAATGATTATAGAAAGAATATTATTCTGATATATGAATATTAAAATATCATATTTAGAGAAAATAAGTAAATGGCAAAGCTTTATTTTGAGTATAATTTTAAATTGTGAGACAAAGATTTTTTTTTTTTTTTTTTTTTTTAAAATAAGGGAGACACAGACTCTGAAGCAGGCTCCAGGCTCCAAGCTGTAAGCACAGAGCCCAATGCAGGGCTCGAACTCACAAACTGCAAGATCATGACCTGAGCCAAAGTCAGAGGCTTAAACGATTGAGCCATCCAGGTGCTTCTGTGAGCCAAAAATATTTTTTAATACTGCCTATAATTAAGTGCTCTCTAAATACAGTTAAGTGGACTCTGTTATATGTGTAAGCCTTCTGAAGACTGTATAGAGTTGTCATGGGCAAAAATACAGCGGTGACTTATTGTTGCATGTACTTTCTAAGCATATAGAGCCAACATATTGTAGTAGGGAAGAATATAATTTTTAAAGTTAAAATATATAGGGGCTGCTGGGTTTCTCTGTTGGTTAAGTGTCCGACTTCAGCATGTGTCATAATCTCACAGTTCCTGAGTTGGAGCCCCACATTGGGCTCTGTGCTTACACCTCAGAGCCTGGAGCCTGCTCCAGAATCTGTGTCTCCCTCTCTTTCTACTCCTCCCCCACTCACGCTGTCTCTCAAGAATAAATAAATGTTAAAAATGTTTTAATTAAAAAAATAAAGTTAAAATATATGTTTGACATATAGCCTCTAATACTGTCTACCTATATGACTCAGTTCGCTCTTCTATAAAATAAGGGAAATAGGCACCTAACATATACAATTATTTTGAATGTTAAGCCTAATAAATAAAATACTGCTAATATTAACTACAATTAATGTTAAAACTGAACAATCTCCTTTTAACAAAGCTTTTATTGCTTAATTTATTTTTTCATTTTAGTTTACTTTAAGAGTTGTGGGCAGTATCTAGATGGTACAGAATTCATGGACCATAGCACAACTGATGACTCACCTATCCTGGAGAACACCAATGACAACCTTTAGTTTCCACTGCCAAATGCAAAATCTGACAGTCATTTGATATACACACATGCATATGTGTTCAAATTGATTATTTAAATGGTTTTAATACTAATTTTTATCATACAATTGTGTATAAATGCACACAAAAAAGATGTTTTTAGAACAAATATGGTACTATATAGAAGCTTATTTTGGTTAAGTCAACTTATTGGAGAAACTTTTATACATCCCACATGGTCAAAATGGAGTGATAAATCTTGCTAACAATAAATAATTCAAACTCCAAACTCACATAATATCGAACCAAAATCAGGAGTTTTTTTTAGCTAGCTCTACCATTTTTCTCATAGAAAACCATCAGAAATTCTATGTATTTTTCAAATTTTTAGACCAAAAGTAACCACGTAGGTAATCTGAACCAATGCTCTTCTCATAGAACAAAAAAATAAATTAATTAATTAAAATAAATAATAATAATAAAATTTGATAAAACCAAATTAAATCAGGGCCTAACATGTTCCTGGCCCTAGATCTAAAAATGTTGAAATCCTAAGTTCAAGACCAAGAACTTTGTAAAATTCATAAGCTGCACCTTTCACCATATGTATTAATTGAGTTCTTGATTCTTAATTTCATATAACTATTATTTAGCTAGAACTCATCTTTTTAAACATATTATATATTTAAAAATTGAAACAGACTTTACTTATTGCTGTTCAAGTTACAGACATATGTGTCAGCAGCTTTGGTAAGATGTTACCAACAATATATTTTTTAAATGTAAACATAAAATTTGGTTGAGCTAATTTGCCTTAAGTATAACTTTTTAAAAAATTTTACTAAACAAGGACAAAGTTCAGGGATTAACAGAACATTTGACTGCTTAGTAATAAAGGAAATATTTCACCTCCTTTCACCAAAATGGTAGAACAAAACAGGGCATAAAAAATGCCTGTAACCAACATAGTAGTAGAATAATTGCTACATTTAAGGTCAGTGCATTGTACAACCAAATATCGAAATTCAGTAAACATCATTCTTGAAAAATATGGTGCTTTTCTCTTCACCTGCGTTATCTATTTTATTTTCTTGATTGTTTCCAACAGCTTTTGCAATGCATGAACTATTGTAATGTCACCAACCACACATTTTCGATTTTCCTGAGGCTGTCATTTTATCGAAATGTTTCCCCAAATAGGAGAATGACCCCTACGATGATAATTTACATTGACATGTTGCTATTCATTCTGCAAAATGTGGCACAGTGCTATTGAATTGTAGGCACTCAATTAGTGTTTGTATTACTTAAATAGATGGAAAATAATATTAAGTTATATTCATATAGTAATAATGATGTGTGTAAGCCAGATATGACCATGCATATTATATACTATATGGTGATTTGCATTTCCTTAATTCTAAGATAGATTTTTTTCAGACATCTTAAAACCTTAACTTTAAATCTCACAGTTGATGTGATTAAGAGATATTGGGTAGTATGTTAATTGACATATTTTTATTTGGAAGCCTTTTAACATGATATAAAATAATGGTGCTTTTTACAATTTATGCCTTCTTTTATTTTTGGCAGGTTCTCATTTATTAGATAATAAAATGTTTATATTTCAGGTGTGTGTTTACTTTATACTGGCAGTAATAAACAGGAAGATGGGTGCTTTGTGAGAGCAAAGCCAACTTGACTCCCTCCTTCTGAGGGCACAAGGAGAATGAGGTGGTTTCGAGGACCATATTATGCCTGCAAGATCCACGTTGATACCAATCATGGAATGTTTCATAGAATATGGAGGAAGGAACTCTGGCTGCCAGTAACTCTAATTTTTTTTTTCATTTTTTTCTGTCATAGATGAAATTCTGTTTTTCTTCTGAATTGTCCTAAAATGAAAGATCAAAGTGAGCAAAGAGCTCTGTTAATTGGGTAAATAATTTAAAAGTAATATTTATAATCATGAGATGATAATAATTATAAAATCTCTTACTCCACCCATCTATTTAAAGTGATTAAAGGAAAAAAGACGCTGTGACTCTTTGCTTACAAAGGTGTCTTGGTCTAAGAAAAGAAATCTTTCCCTATGCAGAGAATATTAGGAAAGAAGCTGTCATCTTCTTACTCTCTTATCTTCACCTTGGAATGGAAAGTCTAGAGTCTGATTCCACTGATTTTTAGAGGATCTGCATTTTTAGACATCAATTATCATTAAAACACAGCACTTCCTTCCTCTCCTTCTTCCTTTTTTGCTCTTTTTGCTTCATGGATTAATAAAAATCAGAATCTTTCCTTTACAAGATGGAGTCATGCCTCTCTGTTCATTCTTCTCTCAGAAAGGAATAAGCACAGACTGTTGTCCCAGTCATAAGCTAGGTGAGCAAAGCCAGACAGGAGCTAAGCATTTGGGAACAAGCATTGATCTCTGTACTGCCAAGTCTGAGTGAGAGAGTCAAACCGACAGCTTCATTCTAGGTCCATGTGAACAGGCTTGGAATTTGTTCTGAAGATCCAGTTATCTTGCTCTCTTTTTCTGTATACACAGGGAGATTGCCAATCCCATGCCTGAGATTTGCATGCCATCATGAATATACATTTTAGCCTTTGTCCTAAATCATATTCTCCACTATGTTTGGTTAGTTACATTTTTCTGTATACTCAGACAGGAAAAAAAAGTGAAAGGGTGAGCACACCACAAAAATATTAGCCGATGTTCTTACAAAGTACTTATTATATCATTTATGTATTATAATAAGCCACTTAGATACATTGTCTTATATAATCCACTCAACATTACTATAAATTACCCTCTATGTTTACCCTCATTTATGGGAGAAGATCACAGAGCTTCAACATGGTTAAGTAATTCACTAAGATCTGACAGGTGGCAAATGACACAGACTTCAAACCACTGTCCTTCTGATTCTAGAACTTGAGTTCTCATACTGTATTGAACACAGGCCAGTGCTTTAGGCTCAGTGATTCCAAGAAAGCAGCTGCTAAGTGAAGAGCATAGAACTTTCTCACTATGATTCAAAAGACACAACTGCTGTTCCTATCGTTTCCTTGCTTTGCCTGTGGAGCCCCAGACATCAGCACAGATCTGAGAAAGTAGGCTTTTGATTACGACCATCATCTCCATGGGTGGATTGTAGGTAGACAGTGAGGTGGTATATAACAAACATGACAAGGGGCACAGTTGTGTTTTCAGATTGATCAGGAGGCATCACAGGCACAAAGAAACCTCCACTAAAAGAGATGGATAGCAGATTGCTTCCTTACATCCCAGACAGCAGGGATCTTCCTGTCTTAACGTTAGGACCTGGCAACCCAGACTGGTTTCCCTGGATACAGGAGCTTCCCTGCTTAGAGGGTCTGAATCATCAAGTGTGTCTCAATTTTTTCAGACAAACTCAAAAGGACAAATTCTCTCCTAAAAAATACAAGAGGCCTTATTTTTTCCTTAGAAAGGGAGCACAAATATATTGTTTTTTAAAACATAAATTTTGTCTGGTTTTAGTCATTTTGTGATGATCTTAAACTTGGCCTTCAGGAGATTATTGTAGAAGTACGTGTTATAGTAACATTTCTTGTGGCTATTTAAAAGAGAGTATTTGAAACAGACCTTATTTCCTAAATTATTTTATAGTATTACTTGCTGTATATCAAAAATCAACCAAAAATATCAATATTTTCCTTTTTTGTTTCTCTTTCCAATGAATGGATGAAAATATGGAATTTAGAGTGTTACAGTTGTTATTTTCAGGGTATCAAAATGGCAGTTATGTCTTTCTGTTCTTTCTAAACATTCACAGGACCTATAATAGTGTCTTGCATAGATATATTTTTGGTATAAATTTTTCAGTATTTCTTGAGATGAAGTTGGCTTCTCTACTTCTGAATAAGCAACATAAAGAGTGAACTGGGTATCTTTTTTACTTTTCTATCTGAATTGCACCTCCTCAGTAATTCTATTATATTTGATAATAGTGACTACCACAAGTATTTCTAAGTTTAGATATATAGGTAGTCTTTTAAGACTACATTAAGCTGGGAATTCCTACCATGATAGGTTCAATGTGGGGAAATGATAGAGAAAGTGTAAGGCCCAGGAAAATTATCATTGTCATAATTCTGGCCCCCAAGGGAAGAGGCTGACATAGCAAAGCAGTGCACAAAATATCATGGAAGCCAAAACTTGGTCTGGTTTGCCACAGTGACTTTGTAGGGATCTTCTCAGGGACAGAGGGCAGGGGAAGGGGTAATATCAACAGAAACTTCCAGGAAAAGACAATATTTAGGTGGTTGATAACATTGTGCTTCTTAATAGTTCTTTCTTAGGAACAGTTCAACAGACTACAACTTGGTGAAAAGAATATCAAGGAGCCAACATCGACTTTGTGGGGAAAGGGGGCTAAATAAAGCAGTTTATGTCATTATGATTCCAGGCACTAGCTTGGTTCAGGAAGTAAGTGTTTGAGACTCAGTGAGAAAAATGAAAGACAATTTTGAAAATTGTAGGAATTGATGTCAGGATAGTTCAACTAGGTAAACACCAAAGGACACTTATTCCCAATTCTGGCACACTCAAATATAGGGTATATGTGATCCTTCCTCTATGAGTGGAACTTGAAAACGTCACATAAGCTACTTAAACATCTGAGGTATAATATGAAGATGTTTCAAAATCTAAATGATCCCAGCCATGTAAGTGGCCAGTGCACTTCACATAGAGAATGTATCAATTAGTCAGGGAGAAATAGTATGTGTCTAATGTGAGGAAAACAACAAAAACAAAAACAAAACCTAAGGAACCACTTCACATATCCCAGAATCTCCTGCTTTACCTCTGCCCTTTGACAGAGATATATATCCTTGTATTTAAGTAAACTTTCATATGCTGTAAAGATGTCTGATTTCTGAGATTCCAACCTGACAATTCAATGTTTTCTATTAGCTCAATATAACTACCATACTGTGAATCATTCATATCCTCACACCATTCAATAGTATTAATAATACATTACATTCTTATTTATTTATTTATTTATTTATTTATTTATTTATTTTTTGACAAATAGTTTATTGTCAAATTAGTTTCCACATAACACCCAGTGCTCATCCCCACAAGTGCCCTCCTCCATGCCCCTCCCCCCCTCCCCCCCACATCCATCAGTCCTCAGTTTTTGTCAGCATTCAAGAGTCTCTCATGGTTTGCCTCTCTCCCTTTCCCCCACCATTTCCCCCCTTCTTCTCCCGATTGGTCCTCTGTTAAGTTCCTCCTAGTCCTCCTATACGTGCACACATATGATATTTGTCCTTCTCTGCCTGACTTATTTCGCTCAGCATAACACCCTCAAGGTCCATCCATGTAGCTACACATGGCCAGATTTCATTG